>NC_071098.1:4865000-5165000 GCF_027358695.1 Spea bombifrons
GTGTACCGAGCTATGATGTCATAAGGCACAGCACCTACAAGTAGCGATGTTAAATCTCCCAATCATTAAATAAGGTATGGTTGGCACCATCCGGACGACTTGTGGAACTATAGGACTAGAGCGCCCTCTGGTGGAAGTGTACATCCGGTACACACATATACACACAGCAACCACGTTCCCCTTTTAATAATTATATAATTGTTGTGTATTATTATTATTTATTATTATTTTATACAGCACCATCAAATTGCTGTACAATGGGTGACATTTCTGGTTTCTTACCCGTCTCTGATTGGTTGACACCAAAATAACTCAGCAGCTTCAGAAGCAGTTTTTCCTCGATCTGCACGGTGCATTTTTGAGTTGTGATTAAGAGGTGCTACAAAAAAAAGAAAAGAAATGTATATTTCCCTATTGCAAGCGAATGCACGCCTGTCGCATTGTTTGAACGCTAAAAGGCTGTCTCAGAATGGCGGGCGATGCAGTTTTTAAAGCGTTATTCATGCGGCGTTACCTTGTATAAATCTGTCAGGGCATTCTTACTGGGAACCTTCATGGCATTGACTTGTATAGCTGGACCTTGCTCAGTTTCTTCACTTTCAGCGCTCCGTGGGGTGACAAACAACATGGCGGGCTGAGTGGTGCCAATCAACTGGTTGTCCACCTGATTTAATGGAAGGTTCATCATGGTTACTTGCTTAATTGTATCAGTACATTTCATCTCGTGGCCCACCGTGTCATTTGAATTCAGCAAGAGACAAAACAGAAGCAGAAGTTCTCACTCTCTTTTCCCATTAAATGATAATCTACAGTAACGCCTGTACTTAAAACTGGCCTGGAGCCTCTGGGACCAAGTCTTTCGTCTACCTAGGTGCAATAAAATTGGGTCAGCTATTAACGTGTCTGAAATCTGTGCCACAACAAGGCAGATGTCACCCAAGAAAAACTAAAAAGGTGCCTTTTGGGTCCGCAGCATTAACTATACAGAGGCAACACTTGCTAAGGCATAGAGATCAAATTATTCCTTTTGCCCCAAAACAGATGATTTTGTACATCAAATCCACAAAATGTCCCATGAAAAGGAACAGACACACAGCGACCTCTATCCTCCATAAAGTGTTAGAATCGCACACTGGCAATTTTCCTAAAGGTTGGATAAATGTAAAAAAGTTGGGTAAAAGTGGGTAAAGAAAACGCAGATGCAGATGTCATATCATATTCTAAAGACAAAGGGCAGTGTTAAGCGCTTTGTCTGATAAACACGCGCCATTCCAACACAAAATCTCGTGGCGTGCCATATAAACAGTACTTTGGGCGAATGCCTGCTGTGCCTTATGGGAAACAAGGCCATGTGGGGACATTCAAAGACCAAAAACAACTCAAAATGCTAATCCTTCACCTGCAGCAATGTCTGGGAGGTTTTTTTTTTTTTGCGCCTGTTCAATTATTCGCTTATGCTAAAAAACAAAATGAACTTTTACCTGAATGTTCTGAACGCTGAGCTCGAGGACCTGATTTGCTGCCAAATGCGTATAATGAATATTAATCCCGGAGAGGCTTGCAAACGCTAATTCCTCGGGGACTTTGTTAATCAGGGAAATGCCGATTCCTTCTTCCAACTTTACAAGAACCTGGGAAACAAAAAAAGGAGAAAGAGATAGAGAAGGTTTAAATGTCTACATAAAAGGAGAATTGGCCAAATATCTTTGGAAAAATACCAAAAACGGGCTCACCTCTAACTCATGCTCTGCGTTGGGACTTTTAAACTTCTTCAGTTCCAGCTCGGCAAGTTCATTCATTTCTTGTGAAGAACGGTCGCTTCTTCTCTGGTTAAAATCGGTTATCTGGCAATAAAGATAAAAATGCCCCGTGAGCATTTCGACTAAACATGGTTCACTAAACAAGGGACGTTGAGAAGAATTTGCAAGTATACAGTAAAGGGATGGGACAGGGACACCAACTTTTCAACCCGTTCGCATTTAGGAGATTATACTTGCAATGCGATGGATCACAAAGAGGTCCTAACGGCCCAGGGTCTATATACGTGTAATAACCAAGATTTATCAAGTTTTGGGGTCCACTCTTAAAACCCACAGTTGGCTGATAGATGTATTTGCAAATAAGCGTTTAAAATGGTTTAATATACAGAAAGTAATCTAAAGACATTTACCTGCAGCACTCTTGTGGGTCCGTCTGGAACGACGCGGACACTGAGAACCCCGGACCCTGGCCTCATTTTTTGGTTGATAAACAGCTGTTCTGGCGGACTAGAACCCAGGAGGTCAAAAGATGAGTCAGGCCCGAGAACAACTTCAGCTCCATCACAAAGTCCCGAAACCCCATTCCGAGCCTAAAATCAGTAGAAAAAGAGAGACGTGTAAAAGTCTTTGGGCGTTTACAATGGATGACCAGCGACATTTCACAACCACTGCAAGTGACAAGGAGACCATAACATAATATAAAAGAGTAAGTAACGGGGTTTATTCATTAGACATTAATAAGATTTACAGTTCAGCTCAATAACTTCAATAGGTATTTTGAAAGACCAGCTCTGGCAGGCGTCCCCTAGAAAGGCTGAACTCACAGCTTAGTTAATAAACTCTGAACACATCAACTGACCTGGACCACCAACCCATGCAAGCTGCATGATAACTTGCCATCTCGAAAACACCATGTCTGGGTGGTGATGCGCCTTCTGTCCGGCTTCCTCAACATCAGAGGTTCATACCTAATAGGAGAAAAAAAATAATATATAAAACTGACCCTACTCAGAGACCACACTGAGTGACGAACAGTCTTAGCCCCATACTTGTTATCTGTGACTGCAGCCAGCCCTGCAATATCCAACACCAAGGAGGAGTCGAGGGACCGTGAGCTTGGCGGTTTATTGGGGTTATGAGGAGCTGTAGATCCTTCGTGGCAAAGCATTCCACTGCCGGTCATTCTCCAGAGCTGGGAACGCTTACCAGGCTCCTGATTTTAGAAACAAAACATATAGTAATGCAAGTCACAGAGGATTATCCAACACTTATACCGAAGGCAAACAGGCTAACAAGTAAGAAGCAGGACACCTACAGTGTTATGGAGACGCGGGGGTCCCAGTCTTACCCCCAAAGATCGCAGTTTATTGATACATACCTTTTTCTTTAGGATAACTCTGTGTGTTTTGGGATTAACATCGAGAACCAGCTCTGCGCTGGTGATGTTTTTATTCTGAGCGACGGACATGACATTTCCTTCCTGAGATCTGTACGCAAGTAGAAACAAGCAATTAAATACAAATCAAATGTTTTGATTACCTCTTTACACCATATAAAATTTATCGTATAACTGCCCTAAATATCTCCCTTTTCCTCCAAAAAGTTTTGAAACGTCCGTTTCCTCTGTGTGATTGAATCAATAGCCCCGGAAAACTTGACCTCTTCTTGTATAGTCTGCACTGCCCTACGACGAGATTTTTGGCTTTGCACACAGGCCTTCGTCATAAATGATCCTGGGATTTATGATGCATGCAAAGGAACGTACCCAGAGAAGGTATAGGTTGCAGCAATGTAAATGAAATTCTCATAGTATAGTTGCTTGCTGTCCTGGAAGTTGTTCATGTTGCAGGTGACCTCCGAAGAGCCTGCCCCTTTAACAGTAATGGTGATGTAAGAAGGCAGAATCGGCTCGTCCCACGCATAATCCAGTGATGTCATCGCTTTGACCTCAGTCTGCAGCCGTGGCTCGGCAACTCCATGCTGCATGAAGACAATCGGGACCTTCGAACACAAGCAAAAAAAATGAATTCAAACATGGCAAATAGTTAAAAGCGGGCCATAGGTCTAGTTTGCCGTATTGATTAGTAATATCGAAGGGGGTGCCGAATGTGTTATTTTAATAAGCAGTGAAGTATTTGAGGATCACCTTTGAGAAGTTGTCCACTCGAAAAGGAGGAGGCATCTGGTCGGTGTTACTGAACGATATGCGGTAAGTTGCCCCATGAAGCGTGATCTCGACCCGCAAAAAGTAACATTTTCCAAGAGTGTCCCTTATAGGAAAAGGTAGATTTAGATTTCAAACGCTGACGTCTAAATTGAGTGTTTACGATGAACACTGTTGCAATTTCATTAATACTGTACTGTTCTTACCCCAATACTCACTTTTAATCCACTTCTACCCTTATCAAAAGACATCTGAATTAATTAAAAGCTGAACATTCATTAAACATAACAATGCTTATATTTTCTATTCTATATATTTGCATACATTTATAATATTTCTATATGAAATATTTTTATATTTTCTATTATATATTCTAAAAAATACATACAAATACATATATATCAATATATTTATATATATCTATTATAGCTATTGGTGTAGCTAAGGGGCAGAATCTTAGGCAGAATAAATAAGTTTTATGGAAAATACGTTTTTTTTTTTGTTACCCACCTCATGTTAATATGAAAGGAGTTATTTTTATTGACTTCAAAACCGCCGGACCAGACACAATTAGATACGTCCATTAATCGGACGCACAGTAATTGGTCATAGTCATTTCTTGGCCAGTGAAATACTACGCTGGATCCGGGAAGAGTCGAGATGTAACCGTCCGGGTTACTGGTGCCCTGAGGAGGCAGAAGCGGGTGTTACAAATGTTACAGGCATTATAGTTATTAAAGTGAAATGAACTCGTGATGTGCGCTTCTACCTGTCCTCTCGCAAACTCTCTCTGGGCGAAGGCGAGCTTGTGCTTTGATTTGTTGATCAGGAGGTAGCGAGGAGCGAAGGTGACCATACACGTATCTATATAACGTCCTCTTCCTTTCTTAACATCGATACCTAAAACACAAAACCGGCGGTGAGCTGAAACCCACAAACAATCCGGCGATGTCTCGAGCATCAAAAAGGAAAAACTAACTAATTATGGCGTCCAGAAACATATGCATGATTCAGGAAAGTACTTTTGGAATCAGACCATGGCCAAGCTTTATGACGCTTGGGATTTTTAATAACCATTTGTAATGTTGGCGATATACCGGCTTTGTGTTTTAAAGGGTTTCATACCTATGTTATAAATCAGTCCTGGACGGTTCCCTTGTTGAATCACTTTCAAAGCGCGTACACCGCTGCCGCCATCAAGGGAAAACGCCTGACACCAGCCAGGGATCCCTTCAGGATGAATCCCCTTCCCAACCCGCATTGTACACCTGGAAATAAATAAAACACGTCCAATAACATCACAATATGGCTACCTGGACAGGCACCGGGACACTTGCTTTCTACTGATTAGTGATGTTTGGAAGAGCAAAAGCAAAAACTCTGAGATATCCACATTCCATTTAATTAATTAATTTTTATTATATATGATTATATGGAATGTGTAATTATATGATATATATCTCCATATACCTACATCCATACATACACACTGTATATAAATATATATATAATTTTTTTGCTCTTATTTCTTACAGGTTCGGCAGCTCCTTGTCCGCATAACAGAAAAGCAGCGGGCTTAGGCTCCTTGCGAGCTCATGCTCTTCGAACTGCCCGGCAGCATCCGTTTTCGCATTGTCCTGGCGAAAAATTAGCGGCAGCCCTGAAAGAAGCGCGATGGGTTAGTATTCGGTATTAAGCTATTATACTATTGTAAAAAATAGACTAAATATATATATGTGAGTGTGGGTGTGTTTTTAAGACAGAAAAACACTTGCTAACCTGTTTTATTGATCAGCCAATATGGCGCAGAGATGAATATCTTCAAGGACCCTTCCGCTCGGCACGTGATGCGGATGGTGAGGTTCAGCTGCCTCTTGTTGGCGTCGTATAGTCTCATTCTCACCATGTAATTCTGCGTGCCCGGCGGGATCAGCAGTTCTTTGCAATGCTGGAAGTTTTCCAGCGCTATTCCTGTTGGGACAGGCGGAATAAGTAACTCAGTAGGTAGATCCCGAATAAAAATGAAATGTTTAGCTGGCCGTTCTCACGACGATTGTTTTCGTGTTTTGATTTTACGTAAGGCCGGTCAGTTACAAAGTCTGATCACCTCCGACCATCATGTCTCTGAGAAAGAGACGTTCAGAAACTGCCAACTTTAAAGGGTAACGGAATTAGGCCCTCCATTTAACATCCAACAAATGGGGGGGGGGTATACACGGATAAACGTACCCAGCTCAATGTTTTGAGAGGTATCAGCTGTGTGCAAAGCAGTCTCCTTTCCGGGTTTCAGGGTCCCTTTAATTGGGGTTCCTTTAACGTAAAAGTTGAGTTCGCAAGGTAGCAGGTTACCGATCACCACGGTGGGAAGGAGGAAAATGGTATGTCCCGGCTGTCTGTATATTTGTTTAGCGCTATCGGAAAAGATATTTGACGGCATGTAATCGGGGTAGTTTTCTTTCTTCAGCGCCACGCAAAACCTAAAACACCAAAGATATTTGTGTTACGAGATCAGGAGATCTACAGCTACCGTTCCCTAAACCGAGGCGGCATGGGAACTTATGTATGTGCGGTGTTTGGAAACATTTACCAGATTAGACAAGAAAAGAAATAGTTCAGAAGGTCTCGGATGCAGCAGCAAATTGTATTTAATGCAGATGTTGGCACTTTCATACCATGGCAGAGGTTTTTTTTTTACGGTGCTATGGCAACAGCCTATCCAGTGTCTGCTTTTGTGTCAAATGGCTAAATGATGGTAATTAGGTAATTATTTCATGGGAAGATCGGGTATTAAGCGGCACAAGCAATGCTGTTTCTAATTTCCCATTTAGTTATAAGGTAACGTGAGCCGCATGTATAACACGCTCACAAAAAATGATTTACCTGAAATATCTGCTTTTTTCCGTGTCCATCGAATGACATTCTCGTTTACTACTTAACACCTCCCCAGACTTGGTTACATTGGTCCAGTGAATGGGGGATTTGCAAAAAAACACCCCCATTCCTCGGGGCCGAGCCTGCAGTCTCCACGATGTGAGGTGCAAGGGGATGGCAAACGAATCTCCGGGCATTACTGCGGGAAGGATCACCGGCTCTGGGGAAGCGAGAACAAAAACCGCATGAATACGTTAGATCTCCCGTAATCACCACCGCTGCCCAAATGGACCAGGATTTAACTAATGGGGGTCGGCAGTCTAAAAACAGGGGAGCGAGAGCGCTTTAAATGGCCAGTAAAAGTAATTCAGCATGGGTGCTCCTACAGTATGCACTTAAGGTTGGTTTCAGATACTTTCATATTGTTTTTAAGGTGTAAACATTATACAGAATTGTAAAGTATAGAATTTGGGAAAACAAATGGATCCGATTTAACTATGAAGAAAGAACAGTACATAAAGGGTCAGAAGTAAAAAATAATAAAGGTTTTTTTTGGGGGGGGAACCATGTAAAAAAAAAACAAAACAAAAAAAAACCCAGGAGATGAGGTATACATACTGTCTGGTGCAGAAGGGCTGTCCAAGCGAAGCTCCATAGGAATTTCTAGCTTGTTCTTGACTATTAAAGATGAACGGACCGTTATAACTTTGCGTGCGCTGCCTTCCATGGTGACGGCAAAAACCACGCGTACCGGAGGCAACGCGGAAAACTGGAACAAATACAGACAGTGGCACGTTCACATTGATCATTTTTCTAAGTGTTTTGCCATAAAAGTATAACCAATTCAGACTACAGGAGGCGACGTGGAAAACCGGAACAAATACAGACAATATGACCTTAACAATAGTCTCTTTTTTTGCCATAAAAGTATTTAGACATGCTAAATTATCGCGGTGCAAAAGGTACTGTGTGGTAACGAAAAATATATATTAAAAATATATAATACTGTAATTCAACTTACGTAGACCTGCGGGTGGATTATGTTGGTTCTGCTGATGGGACTGCCAACCTGAAAAATACGTAGAGGCGTTTTAGACGGATAATGTAAATTTGATCATGTAAATCACACGTTTAGGTCCAACATTTGAGCCGGCAGATCGGCCCCATCCGGCCCCCCGCCTAGTCGCCCGTTTCTCCTGCTGTCAAGACTCAAACCTTAATCAGTCGTTGGTCTCGTCTTGGATTCAGGAGCTGTATCCCTACCCCATGCGTGATTAAACACACCAACGATCTTCCCAACTGTACTCAATATTTTTCTTATATTCATGAAAATGCATAAAATGTACGTTTACGTCACAAAAAGAAACCACCCACAGTCCGTCACCTCCACCCCCAGGAAACGCTGACGACCTAAAAAAAATAAAATCCCGAGAAATGTCATCTTACCGAAGATGAAGAAGTGTTCTTATCGGGGGCAGCGTACCGGAAAAAGATTCCGACTTTGTCCACAGACACCGGGCTAATTTGCTCCCATCCGCTGACGCGGACCTGCAGCTGGTGTATTCTCAGGTCATGCGTATGCCTGGAAAGCAAGCGGCATTTTATTTATTTAAATAGTTATCTTTGATTTCTATCGGCGCGGCTACCGACCGTTCAAATGTACAGTTCCCATTCGCGTTCGTTCTTTTCACGAGACGCCTCTGCGTCTTTTGCGCTTTTAGTGTTTTGTGGTGGAAATGACCCCCTCTTGAGTAAAACGAAACAATGCAACATATATGATGATTTATAAATTTACCGGTGTCTCAGCTTTTCTCTGGTTTCGAACTCAAAAGGGATCTCTTCCCCTGGAAGGACTTCCCTCCACTGACTGACGTTGTGAGCGTCATCCAGAAAGTCTCTGCCGCCTTCGGGAACCACTTCAGGACTTCCGCTGTGGCACAAGGCAGCGCTGCGGCACACGAGATGTTAATCGGACAGCGAAATGACATAATCAGAGCCATCCTCGCAACAACATCTAACTTGGCAAAATTGACCAAATCTTACTAGTCTTTAGAGGTGCTTTTCCACCTAGCCAGCAGAACATAACACTTTTGTACCTCAATGTGACATTGGGAACTTTATTCTTAGTATCGATCAAAACCCAAACATTTTGCCCCATTCTTCATTTTTGCCGGGAACACTTAGTTAGCATGTGACATAAAAGTAGGCGCTGATACGCTGTTGCCATAGCAACCGCAAAAGCTTCTTTTGATTAAGCCATTAAACCATCAGAAGAAACAATAAAATGACAGACCTCCTAAGGTTTATTTGCATAACATACTAAGCGTTGGAGACCCTCTACGTCAACGTTACTACGGACAAAAGGAAATTAAACGGTGGGTGATTCGCGTAAATCCTTACCGTGTTGGGGTGGTTGTCAAGGTAACAAACCAAAGCGTGCAACCTGTATGATTCCGGAGCGCAAAGGGTACAAATGGCTGCCTTCGCTTTGGGGTCTTCATCTCAACTACAGTAAAGGAGAGAAGACACGTTTCCCATTTTGCACGTACAATAGGTAGATCGGTTACAACAAAGCAAACGACACCGACGTGAGAAAGGAATAGAGGATGAACCGAGTCTTTAAAGCATGCGCTGTGTGATTAGTACGGTACCTCTAGAATACACCTGGTGTTCTAGGTTAGTCAGACTGGCCGTGCTCCTAGTTCTAAGGTAGGCTAGAGGTAGGCCTGGCAGACAGGAGGAGAAAGTTAGCAGGTACATAAAAAAAAGAAGAGACATGAAAACTGTTAACAGAGCGCAACAAACTATGGAGAATAACCAGAAACAATGGAAAAGTCAGAGCAATATTTGAATTCTGTCTTCCGATATCACAGGCGAAAACGTTTGGCACCAACGAAGCTCAGTTACCCAATAAATGAAGCGAGTTAGTTATTCAGCGGTCGAGCTGAGGCTCGGTGTAGCCCCTTTCCTGGGACGGATGTCACAATGCGGAATTATACAGAGAAAGTAAATTAATTGTAAGAACTCACTGGGTCCGATATAAGGAGGATCTACGGAGGAGCCCATCCACTCGTCAGCGGTGTTTATTTCACATTTCTTTTCCTGTTTGCAGTAATCAGTCATCCACGACTCTTTTGTTCTGATATACTGCTCTGGTAACAGCAAGAGAGGAAAGAAGACTTGTTACAATTTCTATACATACTTGTGGCTATGCCGGTATATGTAATTAAAAAACCCAATATAAATAAGATTAAATTACATATTTAATTAGGCGACACGTTAACTCTGCACCGGTGCGCGTTACTTAAAATTCCAGGATAAAGTGACCCCATCGGCTCCCGACTGGAGTCTATTTAGCCTTTAAGAGATTCTCCGATTGTTTTATATCTGTTTTCTATCCTGAATGGTTAAAGCTTTGGGAAGATTGGTTTAAGAATGTTTTCCCTTTTAAAGGGGTTTTCAAGAATAATTCTGTGTTTGCTGGACCATATAATGCCATGAATGAATTCAACAAGCAAATATATATAATATTAAATATATATATAATATACATAATTGTGTCTGCCTTGATTTTGTAATATTTACCCATTAACACAGAGGTGATATTAATATCCAGGCGCTGTTTCGCCTTCATATCCATCTTAAGTCGTGACGGGTGCAGGCGGCTGGCTTCTTGCTGTTGCCAGGATAAGACACACGGCCACGGTTCAATAAACGGCTCCCAACCTAAAAGAGCCAGAAAACACTTTGTGAAAAGCCTCCAAAAACTGGATTTGGGAAATTATTTGCTGTGATCATCAGTATTTTTTAAAACTTGTTACCACCACATATAGGTGAAACATGAAAGCAGCTGCAGTGTTATGAAGGTAATAAAACATTTAAAAGAAATATTTTTTTTTTTTTGGAACAGAGTTATACCTGATAGCTCACGGTTGTAATAATCTCCGGAAAGAGTGAATTCAGCAAAACCATCAGGATTGGATACCAAATGCTGGAAAAAGTTCAAACCTTTAAAACAAAAATATATATATTTATATAAACACACATAGATTGTGCTTTTACTTTTCAATTGAAGTCATTGTTTTTGGGGACATGAAAAATAACCAATTAAGTCACTTATAGGATCTGAGCAAATCTGTTTTGCAATCTATACATTGCCAGCAATTCTATAGCTTGGCATCTGGCTTAAAAAATAAATACAAATCATCACCGAATAAAATACATTTTAAAAAAAGCAAAATGAGTCTACTCACGAGAAAAGGTGATCTCCGCTAACGGGACGTCACAGTCCATGCAATCGTCGATGAAACAGATGCAAGCACTATCTGCCTTGAGCTCCACACCAGAGATCCATCGCACGGCGCCAACCACGTTCTTGTTCTTTTTGGTAACGGACGGCTTCATAGGTTCGGCGTTCTTAAATAACCAAGATGCAGCTTTGTTTAGCTGACCTATGAAGAGGAACGGAGAGACGAGTTACTTGTTTAGCCGTGACAAACCTTTTGTATGTATACTTGGTATTGTATACATAGCAGAAATGTTAAATTATTGCATTTAGTTGACAAAATGTGAATAATAACAAAGGTGGAATGGTTACAAAATCTACTCCAGTGCTCATGTGCGCATTACCTTTTATCTGCCAATATGGCCAACTTATGGCCAAGATCTAGAATATTTTCCTATAAATAGGGTATATTTTGGCATTTTGTGTAAAAACATAACGGGAACATAATGCATTCAGATTACCTTGGGATGCCAAAAGTGCTTTCCGACAGTCGTCCATGGTGAAGCCCAGCTCTTGGAGCCGGGAAAGCTGAACTTCTAAGGAGGGTAGAAGAAAAAAAAAGAAAGGATACTTCTATAATTCCATTGTAGCAAAATAATAAAGCGTAATATACATATCAGCAAGAAAAGTTCTTAAAAGGAACACGGTCGGGTTCCACTAACTAGTAATGAATGATTTATTTTGTCTCACCTAGAAGCGGGTCCATTACATGCGTGCTTCTGTTGGCCACGGCTAGGTTCTCTCGCTCTTTAACTGAAGCAGGCGTAATGTCGTGGACAGGCTGGACCTCCTGCTCCTCCGCTGCCGACGTGCTAGGGCTTGTCTGCTCAGGAATCGATTTAGCTATGGCCAAAAATAACTGAACATCGTTGTAGGACAGTCGGATGTCCAGGGTATGAAGCTGAATCTACAAAATGATGATAAAAAAAATCCCTTACAAATCTGAGTCCAAATTTAAGACAAATTTCCAGGAAAAACTTATTTAATTTCAAATCAAGATGGGTTTTCAGTGTATTTGATACAAAGCCGGTTAAGGACACAATAATATTATTCTTGCCCTTATGGACACAATGGGACATTCTTAACTAATCGCCGCAGGGGGTGGGTGTCAAACATAGATGTCAAAAGGTCTCGTTTCTGTTTTTTAGGATAAAAAGACAAGGACGAACCACTGCCAGAAATAAGAGAACCAACTTGAATTGAGTAGCATGTTTTTGGTTACCTCGAGTATTGGTGGAAAGTCCTCAGTGTTGAACGCATCCATAAGCCCAGAAGTGCTTTGGTACGTCGAATTCCCCACCAGCTCGATTTGCACGTGAACTGGATCGATTATGGATAGAGCGCTTTCCTGTTCATTCCCCAAACAGCAGGAAAATACCTACAAACAGACAACAAAGAATCATGTATTTTCATGTTACCCTACGGGGCAAAAAAAAGGTTGCATTATAACAAATTCTAAATCCCCAACAGCAAGGTATCCCTTTCAACAGGTATTTAAAGCAAACCCCACTTAATTTCCAATGACGTGTATGTAACGGTACCTCGATGCCAAACAAGCTGCCAGAGAAAGGACGATCCGCAAGTTTGGGTTTGTAAGTCAGGACGGTGGTTCCTTTGAGAATTATAGCATTGGTGTCAAAGCAGGACATATCCTCAACAACCACGAACTCTGTTCCTGGAGGAGAAAATAAATTTTTTTAAATAGCCAACAGCGGCTGTAGTGAAAAAGAAAACGCTTTTAAATGTTTGCGATACAAAACAGTCTATTTTGACCGTGGCAGTTGTCTTTACTAGCGAATAGTGATTTAAACTGAAAGGCTCCCGATTATTTGGCCCTAACATGGCTTCTTTGCCAATGAGACCGACCACGTGTTAAAAAGCAAATCATTCAGAATGACCAATATCAGCCATTTTTTTTCTCTACAAGCTGGTTGTGAAACGCAGACCAAATTTGTGGAATTTCTTGAATGCAACGGATGTCGCGACGTTACTTTGCCTTAAAGTTCTTAAGTTGTGTCAACAATGTTAATTTTATTCAGTATCGAGATGGTAATTTATCTGCTCTCACCAGTCACGTTTATCTTGACTTCTAGCTGCTTTTCGGGGGTGGTCGGTACCGAGGACCTCTTGGTCACAACGCCAGATTTTACCGCTTTAGGCGCAACCGACGAAGCGCTGCCAACACTGAGCGTTCGCTCCCGTGAAAGGTCTGGTTTCTTTTTATCGCAGGGGGTTTGGAGAAACTTTTGCACTAGAAGAAGCCAATCAAATATTAAAAACACACGCAGGTTGTTCAGCACGACGGTAAAGCAGGACGTGTCTTTCGTGGATCTGGAAGACAAGGAGAAGAAGAAGGGTTATTTCAGCCATAGCTAAAAATAGGCATCGGTTCTGTATCTTTAGCTACATATATATACATATATATGCTATTACAAATGTGTCACGCAAGAGACTGCCTGAAATTCCTCTTCCCAAGTAAGCCAAGGCCCAACAATATGTGCACAAGAGCCATTTTCCACAACCTGTCTTAGAACACAGAGTTCTATGTTACGATATCATAACCCGCTGCTATCATGATCTGGAAGCAGAAGAATATATATATTTGGTGGCACGGATCTTTTTGCTTTGCATTGGACTACAAAAGAAGGGGGTTGCTGGGGCACGATGGCGCAAAGTAGTCCCTGTGGCTTAGTTACCCTAATCTGCAAAGCTTGAGATAAGGACTATACACACCACACACAAAGTAAAACCTGCGGAAAGGGAGAAAATCTAACCGTTAGTTACTTTCAAAGCATTATACCTGTGATGTAACTCGATTTGCAGCGATCCTGGGTTGCTGTTACTTTTTGACGGCTGTAGGATGCAGTTGAACACATTCGGCTTGGGAATGGCAGGGTGCTTCTGCCCAGCGTACCGCGTGTCAAACGCCATCAGGGAATGGGAGACGAGATTTATGGACTTGGTCTGGTTTGAGAAGCTCTCAAACAGCAACTTGGACTTTTTAAAGTCGAACCTAAACGACGAACACAAAGGATAACTTCAACTCTTTCATCCAAAAATGATTTCACTATCTGAGTCCTCCTGTCGTGGACCATTTGGTCCTCAACCCATTCCTTCTGGTCAACGGGTCTTGCACGTCAACGAACACACTAGTCATCGTCTTACCTTGCCAATGAGCTGCTTCCTCCATCCTTGCTTTTGTCCTCAAGAAGTTCCAAACTTACGTTTACCATATCAATAAGGAAAGAGATTCCAGTGTAGACCTCGCCGCTTAAAACAGTCTGCAAGGAAACATATATGGCGGTTTAACACTACAGATCAGTTTGTACCTGAATTGTGGATTGAATAAAAATGATCAAAACTTATCAAAAGGACCCAAAACGTCTATCATAACGTAATGATATTTAGCTATATACACAAACATTATTCTTACGTGGATTCGTGGATCCTGCAAGTCGTACGGCCGCATAAAATCCTCAATCGGTTCTCCCAGATTATTCTCCAGTAGACCGCGAATTAATTTGTATTTACTCAGATCCAGAGAGCAGTGGACAGAGGATAAGCTACCGTGAATGGACATGTCTGGAACGGTGTGGCTGAATTCTCTATGGGAAGAGGGGAAAAAAAAGCTTAGTGAGAAACTATGCTACGGAATTACAAGGGAAAGGTAAGGGTTGGCCAGAAAACCATAGTGGATCCAGCATCATGGAACATTCTTCAAAGCTACTCGCAGGGCCCAAGGTGTTAAGGCCATTGGGCCCCGGGAAGAATATTTGCAAAGGGCCCTCAACGTCTAAGCCGGAGTTCTAAATCTTAGCATAATGAAGACATAATGAAGTTGAGTTTCAAAAATGGCTAATATTTGTCTTACACCAGTGACAATGATCAATATTTAAAGATTAAAGAAAAGAGAATTTACTTACTTATCCAAATTCCTCTCTAGCTGTAATTTCAGTCTGCAGCACTCCGCTAGAAGGCTGCCTCCCTTCTGTCTGACGAAATACGAGGGGAAGGAGAGGTCAGCTCTGGACTTCTTCAAACCTTCTGCAACACCTCGAGGGCACCGCTCGGCCGCAAAGATGTCCATGTCCTGCAGGTCGACCACAATGCAGTCCAACAAGCAAAGGTGCTCTTCTGGGTGGAATATGAAAAGAAAAAAAAAAAAGAAGTGCTATTACATCATTAAGCTTAATTCAAATCATAGAATCTATTTGACCTCCTCTTTCAAATCTAACAAAAATGGGCAGCAAGATATTTTTTACTTACCCGAGAGGAACTTGCTGTCAGTATCCTGAGCAGCGGGCTGCTTTGTATCTCTCGTGCTTGACTGTAAACCAAGATCCGGATCACTTTGATGTCTGTGGTTCGGAGGCATAAACAAACCTTCCCCTGAATGGCAGTCTACCTTGGATGAGACGTCTCTTCTGCTTTTGATTTTGTGCTCGGGAGTGACGATGGGCGATGAAGATTTACCCAAACTCTACGCAAAGGCAACAGGGCAAAGCTTTTTATACAGAGAACGGTGTCAAGCATCCCTGTAAGTGCTATAATTTTACACAGGACATTCGTTTTCTTACCCCAGGATAAAAGAAAACAGTGTAGAATGTATACATTGGATTACTTTAGATTTCTTTTAAATATCAATATTTCACACTTTAAGACCATGCAAGAAACTGGAGATTTTTTTTCATGCAAGACGTAGCAATCAAGGTAAATCACTATATACACAATCTACAAGATTGAATGGTGCGCTCAAAAACTTGCCAACATGTAATTACACCTGTCAAGATTCGCTCCTCGGGTTGACTGTCCCAGTTTAACCTTCTCGCTGCCTACTTGTGGCCATTTACCTTCCCACCCACCGTTGGACGATGACCCAACCTCACCCCCGGCTTCCACGCGAAGGTGAAGCTCCAGCTGTGGTATACCAAGAGCGTTTCAAGGTTGGCATACAACGGTTTTATCCACCATTACAAATGTGTATATCCAGCATTAAGCGAAGACGTGATCAGGACGGACGTGTTATGACACGCATACTGTTCCTTTACCCACAGACCCAAAAGATCGAATTTATTGACCCAATTATAAGATCCACCTGGTTTCTCGTTGAATGCATTAAACCAAAGACATTCTTCTTGCTCTATAATTCCTTTGTAAATGCCAATAATAGAGCCAAAGACAAAAGAAATGCCGGCACCCCGTAAAAGTGACACCGCAAACTTAACAGGTTCCTATATTAGATATAATCTTCACTTTATTATCGCTCAGGTTCCACTAGCCATCACTATAGCCTACAGATGCTACTAATAAATAGATACAATTCTCCCTACCATCTCCCATTAAGGCTGGGAAGCGATTCAGCCATAACGTGTGACCTGCTGCGGGTTTAGGTGCGAGGGGAGAGGATACTAGTCATTTAACACACTTAATAAATTGCAAAAACACACCACACAGATCAATGATCAATCAGCCCAACCCAAGTGATCAGCGACAGGAGGAGCACAGCAGCCCGCGCCGAATACGAATCCTTATGGAATTTAACGGAGCCGGTCTACCAACGTCACTTGTTTACTCAAAACTAGCTGTGATTTTATTTCGGTTTGTTTCTCTATATGCAATTTCAGAATGAGGTTTTAAAAAAATGAAACAAAAATATTTAGTTTCGAATAATATTGCCGAGTTCTGTTTGGGTACAAAAACACAACGTTTTCCTATTTAGGTTATGTCTCTGAGTGTAACCAAGTGAATTCCATAAGGTTTAGAGACATATTCTCAGGCAGGGAGGACAGACCTCCAAATTATTCCAATACCTTCAGTAAAACCGGATCCCTGTATGAAGACCCGTGTAAAATCAAATCCTTTAGAGCACAGTAAAGAAAAAAATGTAAGCTTTATGTATTTCTTTTCAAAATAAACAATAAATCCGGACTTAATGTCATATGTACACACACACAATTGTTGGCAATGTTTTCCCATTAAAATAACATGAAACATAGACGTACAGAGGCCTTTTTTCACTCCCATCACTCCTGTGTTCCAATGGCCCTTTATCACTCCTGTGTTCCAATGGCCCTTTATCACTCCCATCACTCCTGTGCTCCAATGGCCCTTTATCACTCCCATCACTCCTGTGTCCCAATGGCCTTTATCACTCCCATCACTCCTGTGCTCCAATGGCCCTTTATCACTCCCATCACTCCTGTGTCCCAATGGCCTTAATCACTCCCATCACTCCTGTGCTCCAATGGCCCTTTATCACTCCCATCACTCCTGTGTCCCAATGGCCTTTATCACTCCCATCACTCCTGCGTTCCAATGGCCCTTTCTCACTCCCATCACTCCTGCGTTCCAATGGCGCTGATCCAAGTTTAAAAGGCTAATTAATTGTTAGAAAATTCTTTTACAATTATGTTACAGCTAGAAATGTCTTTGCTTTCCATGAAAACAGCTGAGTGACCCCAAACCTTTGAACTGCCCATCGCTAACAGTATGGATCACATTGCAACATTATATATGTATTCATTTAGAAAGGTGCCGTACCTTGTCTTTTAAAGAGAAAGTTCCAGGGCTCCCCGAGAACAGAAACCTGTTTTTGACTTTTAGTTTCCCGAGGTTGGCAACAATTAGGTTGTTTGATTTAGAGCTTTCAGGGATGAGAAGGACAGGAGCTCCAGCCTCTATGTCAAGCAATATCCGAGAGGCTCTTTGTGCCTGGTCTCTAACCTTCATTATAAGAAATAAAAGAAAAAATGTAAAAGAAGAATCTGTGCCCTTACTCCGCTATGCATCTTCTGATATCTTAATACGCAGTCTTATATCTTAACTCACAGTTTGTCCCTGTATGGCTGCCCTCTGGCGACCAAGAACATCTTGTAGTTGAGTAAAATGTTGGATGAAGGCCACAACCTCAGACTGGAAACGTTGGGTGTGCACGTACTGTACAGAGGCCATTCTCAGGCTTAGACGCATGTCATACTCTCGTTTCAAAGTAGGGTCTGGTAGTCCGTACCTGTGGGGAACATCAACCACAAGCTTAGTACTGCTGCCTGCGAGACAACTAGACAATCTGGAGGAAACAAAGTTGGACAGCAGAGCAAACCTTGTCCATGTGGTGGAGTATAGTACCCTAGGAATGAAAGGGGACAACCTTTAAAGCTGAAATCTACATGATTTAAAACAGTTTCGGTCATTGAATGGGCAGTTTTGTACACAAGTCTTACTTGAAAATGTGAAATATGAGTGCCTCCTCCCCACTTGTCGTGAAGCGCTCTGTGTACAGCTCCCCATGCTGGGTCAAGTCGCTCAGTGAGAGGCTACCGATGCTTCCTTGGACTTCTAAATCCCCTTCTGTAAATAAAAGGCATAAAAAGAGGTTATCATCTACAACAGACTTCCGCTACATCATAGATCGGTATTTTCCCAAGCCGTAATCCCTAAATCCTGCATCCATCCCAAATTTGGATATTTAAATATTTTATTTAGATATTAACTTGATACAATGAAACTCAACCACAACCACTGATAAAAAATGACTGACGGACCAGTCAAAGATCTTCTTCACAGGCAGTTTTTATGCATTATGAAAGGTCCATCCCAGGCAACTTCATTAAAAAAAAAAACAGCCGAGTCGGCGCTATATGAAACAAAAGCAAAATAAATGGCAATAAAGGCACACAGCCTACGCAGCAGCGTTTTGCACAAATACTTACCAATCATTTCCAGGTGAGCAGCAAGTTTCGACACACTAGCTTTGGCCAATTCTCTTGTTGTCTTCTTAAGAACCAATGATAGAGAGTGAACCTTAAATTATATATAATAAAAAAAAAAAGATTGGTTTTAATCAATAGCCACCACGATTTAGCTTCCTTGCGTAGATGAAAGTTTAAGCATTACACAGGAAAAAATCCCCACTAAGCTATTAAGGAGTTACTCTATCACGATAGTTTTGTCATCTCCCGTTTTCATACCTTCAGATCCAACTTGGTGTTGATATTTTCTTTGACGGGAATCGGCAACACCAAACCGCTCTCTGACTTTGCAGCTTGACGCATTTCCGTTGGCGGCTTCATAGCGTGATTATCCGCGGTTGACCCGATTCCGAAAAAGTCCAATATCACCACCCATGTCTGCAACGTGATTAGGACGTCCAAGCAGTTGAAATCAACATCAACGCTGCGGTTGATACGTTTGTACTTTGAAGAGAATTCCGGGTGCTTTTTATCTACCAAGAACACATTGATGTGAACCAAAGAATCATCAAAGCCTTCTTTTGCACCAGACGGTTTCGATTCCTCAGATGTTGGAGAAGGAGGTGGCGTCAAAGGATACTCGGAATCCTTATCTTCCTTTTGCTTCCGACGGGACGGGCAAGCCGGCCTTTGGTATAACTGGAAGACATTTGGGGCTTCTTCCATGTGCGATGGAAGCGATCGTGGCATATCAGGACACTCAACATGAGACACCAACGGACAAGACTGCGAAAGATATTCTTTATGGGCTAAGCTGGATGGTTTTGGTGCCCCTCGAGATACCATGAGGTTCTTGTATTTTGATTCAGGGTTTTTTTCCAGGAGATCTTCCATTAGAAGTGAACGTAGCGCAATCTGAATGGCCAAGGTCTGCGGGTGGTCTTTGTTGAACTCAATGTCAAAGTCTTGAAACGTTACACTTACAAGACCTTGGGAACCAAGCGTAAGGTCACCGCTTAACTGAATCTGTAATTCCGAGATTCGAAAGTTTGCCTGGATTTGAGTGAATGGCGTAGATGCCTGAGTGGAAACAGACTTGTTTGAGAAGGATCTAAAACTGGGAGCATTAAACAACGGGCTCTCCTTCTGTTCATTGGAGACCTGAGGACTTTTGAATACAGGTGTCCTTGGATAACCTTGATAGGGAGGGGAGGATGGGCTCTGAGGCAACTTGTTCACATCTTCACTGTATACCAAGTTGTCGAGCGTTTGGAGAACTTGCTCATACACGTGCTTTGCTAGGACCACCTGTGAGATGGAAAAGAACATCATGTATTGGCAAGTAACTTAGAACATTAGAGATCACGTTTTGCAGGATAACCAAAGGATTCAACAGTTTTTATTTTATGGAAAGGTAAAATCAGGCAGGATAAAAATACTACCATGGTATTTAATAGAGAAAAGCATAATCACAGGTATATGTAAATGCATGCAGGATAAATATATTGTGTAAAGATTGTGTTAAAGATGTATTTGACGCCAGTAGTGAGTTGGGGTGCTCTTTATTCTAGCATCAAAGGGTTAAAAAACTGAAGAGAGCTTATTTCATGCGGGTGTAATTAAATCACACCACAAGAGTTTAAAACCCAGCCTCTGAAGGCATTTGGTGTCTGGGCATAGCACCTTTTTCACGATCTTATGGTTTAAGGCTGACAGCCTTCACTCTCTCCTACAGCAAAGTATTTTGGGGAACTTGTTAAGCGGAGGCCGTTTATAACGGGGAACCGGATCAGCTGATCGACAGAATTATTTTCTACTTGGGATTTATGTTGGTTTTGTTAAATTACTAAACACTGAACTATTTAATTTGTGAAGTCTCAAGACTATATGTATAGAAAATATTGGGTTAACTTTTAAAACAATTTTTTTTTTTACCTGGACACGATTGACAAAGTTTCCTTCGATTTTCATAACGCTTCCAACATCTACGGAATCCTCCACGAGGGAAAACGTCAACTCGGACTCTCTCTGTATGGTAAACTTCTCCATTTTGAACTGTATGGTAGTGTTGTTTAAAATATGGAAAGCTGACCGACAAAACAAACAAACCTACATTAGTATTAAAGTCATAAAGAGAATAGAAAGTCAACATGGCTGCTCCTGAGTTCACAATAAATTCACATAATAATACATTTTAATAATAATAATGAATAAATTATAATAATAAAGTTTAATAAATACACATATATATACACACACACCACTCACAGGACTTGACTCCCATAAGACGATTATCATCGTGATAAAAGTCCGGATTGCAGACGGAAACGTCCATCACTCGTTATCATAATCGCTTATTCTCACCTTGATTCTTCTGCAAGGACTCAAAAAAATCATGTCTTGTAAAATGCTGTTCTTCTTGACTGCTGACACTCGCTGAACCCGAACGGGTGCGAGGGGACTTGGAATCATGTTGGGAGTCTTTCCTTCCCGTAAGGAGCCTGCTGTTCAAAGAGTAGAGTTTGATATCTTTTATTTCTACCTGTAGCCGATCGCTGCTGCAACTGTCGTCGTCGGACACAAAGTTCTGAATAAATATCTGGCCAAGGTGCCCGACCAGCAGCTCAGAACTACCCGGACTGCGAGGTATGGACACAACCGGGGATTCAATGTTAATATTAAGAATCAGCTTCACGGTCTCTGTTTTAAGGTCCTGCGGGCTCACACCATCATATTCATCCGCTTCGAACGGAAAAGAATCCCTGTGTTTCCGCGGGGTCTCAAATATCGAAACCATCTCGCTGTACTCGGCTGTTTTGGTTGCCAGTACGGAGGACACTTTGGAAGCTGCGCTCTTTAGCATGTTACGGAAATTATCTTCCAGTTCATCCATGGACAACGTTAACTCTTTCAGAAACTTGGCCGAATGATTATAATGTAAGGATGCCATCTTTAGATTAAGGGAAAATTCTTCTTTAGAGTGTTCGCTAAATGTAAAACTTAAAGCCTCCATGGGAGCACAGTTTGAATATCTTCTGGAAAACGTGTTTTCAAAGGATTCCTCGTCACCGGCTTGACTCTCGTAGGCTGCTGTATTTCCTATGCTGATAACGTACTGATTATTTATTGTATCTTGTGCCAGATCAATGAGCTGCAAACATCCAAGCGACCCATTTACATTACACCTGCTACCTAAAAACACATTAACTTTAGTGCCTCCAATGCTGGCGGTTGCAATTTTTCTCCCACTACTCTCTCCATAGTTGTCCACAACAGTTCGAAAAACCAGTATGTTCAATCTGTGGATGTCTACGGCCACTTGAGTGTTCTGTTCGTACGTAGATTGGAATGACTCCTGCACACCAAAGTCCCTCTCAGTGTCTGTTTTCAAAGGATGGGGGCTCATATCCTCATTTTCTTTAGGGAAAGATTTCTGGAGAAAACCCACCAGCTCCACCATGGTTTCAGGGTTAAGGATGATGTCCAAGTTGTTGACCTGCACTGTCATGACCTGCAGAGAACTGTCTAAGTTCATCGATGGGCACTCAGAACTCACAAACTGGTATTCTAGCCTAATCAGCGACTCTTCGTCTTTTATGTTAAGGTTCTCCAGGGAAGCATACTTATCTTTTAAAACGCCTGGGTTTAAAGGCGATGAGCCATTGCCGTCAGACACTGGAGACTGGGCCCTGCTCTCACGGAGACTTCCAGTAGGTGCGTCAAAACTCAGGTTCTTATGAGAGGCCATCAGAAGGTCAAAGTCAGCACCATATGTTTGCATAGTGTCCACCATCAGCAGACCGTGGACTGTAAGAGATATCTCAGCATCGTATGGCCTTTTCACAAAATGAGCGTTACAACCGAACACCTTGAGGACTGAAATATATCTGCCGCAACTTTCGACACCCAGCTGCATGTAGTTAATCTTAAATTCGACTAAAAGGAGCTTGGACTCCACAAGTACCTCCCTGGTCTGTTGCTCGAGAGTAATAATGCTCTGAGTTAGGTTCATTACGGAATCTTGCAGCATTCCATTGCGTTCCGTATCGATAAATATTTTCTCTTTTCGGAGGAGGGTGTTATCAGAAAGCTTGCTCTCGGAATTGGTCAAGCTAGTGAAACATTTCCTTAGTGCCAATATCTTATCTTCGTTGATGTGAATCTTCAAGTCGGGCAGCGTCCCAGAAAGAAGGGCACCTGGGTAATTGGGGTCGGAGGTATACATCAACCTACGTTCCAACTGCAAGTGCACGTTGAACTTTTCGACTACATGGGTTGGGCCAACCTCGCTGTCCTGAATATGTTTCCAGTTATCTTTCACGTGTCCCACCATGATTTGCAGATCCATGCACGACAGAGAGTACTTCTCGTATAATCTGTCACTGAGTAAACCGGCCTCGATGTTATCACGTAGCTCCGCTCCGAGGATGTTGGGAACGTCTGTGCTCGAATGATCATCGGCTTCCGGAGGGGGACTGTTGGGAGGAGTAGCTAAAGGGGTTTTGTATTCATCATCGCTTAAGTCGTTTGTTTCTGTGGTTAAACTAGTTAAAACGCCTCTTCTGCTGTGATCTGTTAACATAATAAAATGATAAAAAAAATATCAAAAAGGTGAAAAACCCTTGTTTGAAATAAAATTCTTCCAGAGCACAGATGGACAATTACACTTTTCAAGGGTCGCTAGAAAAAGGTGATTTAACACTTTAGGCACAAGAGATTCCCAAATAAATAATCTGACAAATGATCTGTATATTCTGCTAAAAAAAAGCCTATATATTATAATTTACTTCTGCTCTTTGGCAGCACAAGCATCACACCTGTATCTAACCCGATCACCATTAGTAAAGTGGTAAGTTGTTTTTTTGTAATATAAAATGTAGCGTTAATAAAGTAGATTACCAAAACACCTAGTTTCACAAAGTAATATGAAAAGGTATATTATTTATATCATAATAAGTAAATTTTCCAACATAAAATAAATACGGCTGGAATACAGCACTCTGTTTTACGTCAGTTTGTAAGATGTGCTTTGTCTCATAATTACCTTGAGAATTAGTAAGCAAGATTCTCCCAAGATCTACCACGACCAAAACAGGATCCTGGCACAAGAAGTCATCTGGGAAGATTACTTGGGGGGCAGAAATATCAAGATGCACGGTCCAGCGCCGACTGTTCTCCTGCAAATAAAATACCGCATAAGTGTTGACTGAAAGAAGATCAGTTTTTTACAAAGAAAATAAACTTGATTTGCAAAAGGAACAACAAATAGAAATGTATCATACAATTATAAAAACATGAGATGATAATAGAAAAAAAAAACATTTTCTTCCCCAAGACACAAGTTGGCCCATTTAGTTAACCGGACAGATAAGCTTTAATTTTACCGCAGCTCGACGCTTCATATACCAAGCACAGACTATGTATGACATTCGTACAATTGTTATAAATCTTCCATTAACCACAAAGCCGACAGACATGACTTCAGCTTGGAGCCTTTAACAAGCCAGAAACTTACAATAAATTCTCCAATCAGCAATCGATCAATGGTTTGTCTAATTTCAGCTTTTGTTTGCATTTTCAATTTATTGTATTGTCGCCTGGCAGCCTCCGCCACTCTCAATTCCAATTCCGACTGATATCCAAAGCCTGTGGAAACAAACCCACAAATAATAACTGCTTAAAAACACTATGGGGATTGTTTAATATTTTTTTTATCTTGCTTCTCTACATAACCCTAATAGGAACAAAAAAGGATTTAGATAAAGATCTATAGTGTGGAATTACCTGAACTGTGAACTTTGCCTTTGTAGAAGAAATCTGCTACTTTGGTGATTGCTTGTGGATTATAGATTATATTTAAAGGTCTTGTGCTGACTTCAAGTCGCCTTTCAAAACTGCTGTGAACTGGATTCTTCTCGTATAACATTTTGAACACAGGGGCGTCTGAAAAACTCACTGTGAAACAGCAGAACATAAGTAATAATATACACTAGACATAGTGGGGGAAAAACCGAAACAATTTTGTACAAATAGTTGCACCGTAGACCAGATCTAACTTACCACCCTTAGGACTCTGCGATTCTGGAGAACCACCGTGAGCACTAAATGCTTGAGAGACACCACCAACTTCTTTTTGCTGCAAAATCAGTGATACGAATAAAATAAATCTTCTTTCTACTTCGGATTCATAGGTTTTTGAGCGATAGAAGGCTCTTAACACAACATCAAGAATAAAACAGATTTATAGTAAATATTTTCCCCAAAGAACTTGTTCTTGTTTTTAAAAAAAAGATGTAAAATCCTGAAAATGTTTCGCTAATTTTACGAGGTATTAACCAAAATACTCAGATTACAGTTACAATTAAAATAAGTGCGAGTAGGAAATTAAAAAAAAAAACTTTTAGCTATTGTAAAAAGGGATAATTATATGGATATGTCGCATTAGCTAATGTAAAAAATGTGAAAGGCTGTCCTGTGCTAAGCCTAATGACAGAGCAAAGAAAGGAATACATTAATAACAGAAGTTAAACGTGTTTGTGAATCTTACTGAATTTAAGAACAGTTCCAAACACTAGATACAGTGTTACCTACAGGATTAGGGTAGACCAGATCTGGAAAAATTGTGCCGTGTGTTGCCAGATCTCGAAGGAACAGTCCACCGAGCTGAACCAGCAAAAGAGAGGAGTCTCGACGAGGCAAAGATTCAACTCGGACGGTCATTCCTTCAGCAAGATTAAGAGAGAAATAACACTGAAAATCATTGCTATAAATAATAACAAATTGTATAACTTAAAAACATTTAAATATTTCAAGAGTTAACCACTGAGAATTGCTCCTTTAGTCATCAAAATGACCTGCAAATAAAGAACTCAACACAATCCGTTCATATAAAAGTTAATGGTAAATTTGTCACATTAAAATATATTTACACATTATATATTATATATATATATATATATATATATATATATATATATATATATATATATATATATATATATATATATACACTTTTTATATAAATTTTACCTGAAAATTCAAGCTGCATGAAAGCAGTTTCTTTATCCGAGGTGCTGCTTTTCTCCTTGTGTGAAAGTGTGATTGTGCCTCCCTCCAGCTGGAAGTTCAGTTTCAGAAACACATTATCTCTTTTGGTAAAAGTATTCAAGTTTGCAGTATCAGTGGTTGGGTCAAACAGCTCATCCGCACCTTAAAAATACAAAGATGTTTAAGCAAAATCAGAGCCTAGCTGTAATCTATTAGGTTCACAAAATACATTTCTTAAAAGCAAAAAAACCCAACAGGAAAGGGTCACTTTACATCCTCAACCTCTATCCTTAATGCTTTAGACAGTCGCGTCTTCGTGTGTCCAAAACCACTAGGCTCATTGTAATTGTAACACACATATTTACCCAATATTTCCTCCGGACTCCAGTTCTTTTCTTGCTGCTCTTGTGTTAATCTTTCCATATCTTCTCTTGCTTCCTGAGCATTCCCATACCAACCACCCCAACCTGGAAACCATGACTGGAGATACTGGAGCATGCCGGTGTGGCTTCCAGACGGGCTAGAGGCTGGAGAAATTACCGCTGGATCAGAAAACGGCTCTCTTATTGTCTGCGAAGGGCAGGAAAAAAACATAATTATTGTGATTTAAAAGTGCACAAATAGAAACAGACACGCAGCAGTCTAAAATCCATTTAAATCTTAAAAAATAGTATTGAGAGACGTCCTTTGATTTTGACAATCATTCTAAAACAGATTCTGACCTCAGCTAATTCATGCTGCTTTCTTAAACGGTTATGAACCAGCTCACGTAAGATCTTCAATTCTTCAAATGACTGTTCCTCCTCAATCTGATCCATGCGAGCCTGGAAAAAATGATTGCACATATTAAACGACTGTATGTGACGGTTCCCAAGAAGCACTTATCCTGAGCTTTTGACTTAATATTCTATCTGCATGGCTGCGGCACAGAACTCACTACGAATGAATGTTCTTAAGACCGATAGCCAAAGGAATACAAAGTCAGCCAAGAATAGGTCAATGTGACCTGTAGACGCAATTTCTGTCATTTAGTAAAATCATGATGGTGAAACAATATTGGATAAAATCAAAGCAGATCTCAAACACATTAAGATACTTATCAGTGAAGCTGTTGTTACCTACCCTCACTCTTGTTGCAGTTACGTTAATTTTAAATACATACTGTCCTTCATGTATTAAAAAGGGGTCTTCATGTGTTCCTGTAACACAGCTGGATTGTTGCAGGAAGCTCCAATATAAATGTGTGTTTTGGTGAAAAATAACCGTGTGTTGTATGGGGATACAAACAAGAACATTCTAAACATACAAAGGGCCGAGGAATTCATACCTCGTCATCACTCGATAATTGTAGCCTTTTAAGACGATCATAGTGTTTATCGCAATAAAAAATGGCATCCCGTGCGCGCTGGAGCACAAAGTCCAAAGTCAAGCGGCGTCTTTGCTCCCGTATTTCCGCGAGGTTTGCATTCAGCGCAAAAAGCCACCATTCCTTAGAACTTTTAACAGGGTGAGAGAAGAAAAGGGCTAGTTAGATTCTATCAATAAGCTTTCTAAACAACAAATAAATGAACAAAAGTGTGCCTTTTATATGTAGCAAATTATATTAACTCCCTGCCTAGACTGTAAGCCAGGGGTTGGCGGATTTGATCAGAATTTAGGAGCCAGTGATTCCCCCCTCCCCAATGACACACATACTAACATACACACACATACTAACACATAGTAAATCCCTTCTTCTGCTCCCTCGCAGCCCTTACACAAGCCTTGCGCAGTGAAATGACATCATATCCCTGCGCTCACACTCATTGTGCAGGGACTGAGGAAGCTTGGTATACCCAGTCAAGAGAAGGAGTGGTGCTAGAATTCGGGGCTCCCCCAGCAAACCCTACGCGCCAGGAAGCAATTTCTGCCCCCCCCCTTGGCGACCTGGCACTAGGAGTTTGCCAGGCCCTGCTTTAAGTTATTCGGTCCACAGATTGCCTTATAAATATGTAGTCTGAATCATTAGCCCTTCTGTTAACTGAATGCTACTTTCCAATGTTTCTTTAAGAAATATAAAGTTCCCGTTATGCCAATTCAAGTCACTTACTTGTTTGAAACGGCAACATTCGGTTTCCACTTTCTGTATTTGAGTTGTCTTTCTTTTCTTTCAAACTCATCCACAAATTCCACAATTTGCTGGTATTGCTCCTGAGTAGGGAACACGAGTCTCGTTAGTTACTTTCTGTGCAAACCTTGACAACTCTTTTGGGAAGAACCACATGAACAATTAACAGAATATTAGAGACCCCCCTCTGACATCCACAGAAAATAAGGGATTACCTGAGATAGAGTCAGCGGGATGGTCTTAAGACATATATCACACTCAATACGTGGCTGATGTCGTGACCTTAAGGGATCTTTGGAACAATTCCTCTTGAGAAGAGCTGAAGTACACACAGGCTTCACTATATACTGGTGCTCCCGACTCTCCATGCTTTTATCCATCTCCTCCTAGAAGGTCAAAAACAGGAATCCTCAACAACACTAATACATGAAGACGTGATTGTTTTATTACTGTAACAAGCCACACATTTCTTCCGCTGCCAGTCTTTTTCTCCATTTTTCATCAGAATCATTTTTAGGTATAAATCTCAGTTACCTGCAGCTCCCCGGGAGGAAGGCCTCCCAATAAAGTGCTGCGGACATCCCAATAAATGCTAAACTCTTCCACTTCCAGCTGTTTTTTTCTCATCGATTTTTCCACCTTAAAAAAAAAGAAAAAGTAGAAAGAAATTGCGGACGCGCCTTTTCATGCAGTGATATTTAGTTTAGGTTTACAGTATCAAGTGAGGGGGAAAAAAAAGGTTTTCGGTAAAGTTGCTGAACTTTAGGCACAGGGGAAAATTCTACATTTTTCTGCTCATCAGCTGGCTTTTGGTACAAATCACAGGTGAATAGGGGGAGTCTACTTTTACCCAATGATCAATGATATACAAGAGACGCAGTCATAGCTCCAGAGATCACCCGTACGGCTGTCAATATGATTAGTTACACAGTTACACTTCTTCACTCCCAGCGCATTAAAAGAATCCCGCAGAGAGGTGACAAACCCCATCTGTAGAGAATACACTATGTAGTGTTGGTGTAACTTTATAAAAGTGGTAAAACTTTATCAGTGCGGCGATAAAACTATAAAACTAACAGTATCCTTCCACTCTTATGCCACAAGCACCCTGTGCCTCATTTATAACATCTCACATCAACTAGGATTCCTTACCGGCTCATGGACAGCATTTTGCACAGACACGTTTTTAATGCATACACCAAACGCAAATGGATGCGCTGGATCTGTCACCCCGTCTTCAAACCTCAAATGGACGTCCTGAATTTTTAGCTAGAAGAATACAAAAGAACAGTCAAGATCATTTCAATGCAGCGACATTATGCATGGTCTTACTGAAATGCCAAATCACTTTTTTCTACTGTTAGGATATCATGCGTCTGCTTTGTAATCCAACAAATTGTAAAGGTTTTTTTTATTATTTTATTTATATACACTACTGTTCAAAAGTTTGGGGTCACTCAGCTGTTTTCATGGAAAACAAGGACATATCTGGCTGTAACATAATTTGCAAAAGGGTTTCTAACGATCAATTAAACTTAAACTTGGATCAGTCAACCAGAGAGAAAAGAAAAGTTTTAACAAAGGCCATCTAACTGGAAATAGGTCACCTTTTCTAAATATTATTGTAGTGCCATTCCAAGAACAATAGAGTTTGACTCACCTCAATATTATCCACAATTCTAGTTACGATAGAGGCAGTAACAGAATACCAGTAGGATTCTCCTTTTTGTTCTTGTGCATTCTGCAGCAAAACAAAAAAAACGAAAATAGACAAAGAACAGATGATTAAAAAAAAGGTCTGACGTGGTACAAATGAATAAAGCCATAATGTGAATGTTGGTTGTTGAGGAGCTCTTGGGATTTAAACAGGCCTCTGGGGCAACAATGCATTCAGTATTTTACCCTGGGTTATGCGCAGCACAAACACTGAACGCAACCAAATCCGTGAAACAAAAAGAAACCCCTTGAAATAAAACTGAAAGTGCAGATAAAATGCATAAACGACGTACTTTCCATTTATCCTCCAGGGCTTTAAGAAGTGCTTTTTTGCGGTTCTTATCGAGCAGCTTTTCTTTCAAATCGTCGAAATCTTCTAGCTTGTCGGGAGCGCCGATTAAATGTAGCTTAGAAATCGAAATAACCCATGGGTCCAGGTGAGGACGGTAGAAAGGGATCTGTATTTTTATTTTTCCTATGAAACCTAATAAAACAAAATAAACAAATGCATTAAAATAATCAGCCCTAAAATCTTATATATATATATATATATAAATAAATATATATATATATATAAATAAATATATATATATATTCATGTCAGAGCTATATCTTTGCCGCACCTGCTTTTACTTCGAATGGCAACTCCAATTCTTTCAGTGCATCTTTTTTTAAAGGCAGGTTCTCCAACTCCACTGCACCTGTAAACGTCAACACGGTTATTTTACAACAATGTATTAGAACAAACTAAGTCTCTATTACTTGCCTCTCCGTCCATCAATTTGAGAGCCGGACATAATATTTTAGAAGCCGGTTGACATACGTGTAAGAAATCAATATATTCAGATAACAGAAAATAAAAAGTAGAAGCCTTAGCTATTGAGCGTTTTGAGAATTATTCAAAGCAATTCTAGTGCAAATTTTTTAAAAGTGGCTTTATTACCATTGCAACGAATGGAATGATCCTGATAACCGCACCACTTCATGTTTTTAAAGGTGACGAAGTCCCCGTTTTAGGTTTGTAATAAGCACATAAATCGGAGAGGGAGTAGAAAAGTCTCATCCGTTACCTTTCAGAAGTGCTACAGATAGCTGGTCCGTATTAAGGTTATTGACGTATTTCCCCAGGTAGGTATTGAGGACCCACGCCACCAAACTTTCCAACATGGCTGCTGCTGGTGCATGAATGAATAATAATGAAAGGTCCTCCAGTCATTCATTCATACCAGCTGCCCTAAACGGTCAAAAAGAGAATATGAGTTAAAAGCACGAAGGACAGCATGTTGCAGCGTTTAGGTTTATAGGGGCGGCTGACCGTTAATAGAATCTGTCTCCGTTCACCCTTAACCAGTTAGATTGTATTACCAACCAGATTATGTTACCTGTAGCCTAACCAGCATTGAGGGTGTAGGGAACCTGTGTGTTTAATAAAGAAATAACCTAGGTAGTTTTAATTTACATTTTTTTTTTTTTTTTTTTTTTTTTTACAGAAGTAACTGGTATTTCTCGTTTCAAGCACACAACGCAATCAACAATTCAACAACTCGCTCTCCCGACTATTCCACTTCATCAGAAGAGTCCCTCCAAAAGGTGCAGTCTAACACAATGTATGGAACGTTCAATGGCAACAAAAAGGCGCTGTGAATGTAAAAGGATTACGATTGTAATCCGTAAAGAATTTATATCTATAATGACGGGATTATTGCGTTGCTTAGCAACATATCAGTGTATATAGTCATCGATGGCAGCATATTACAAACATAATAATGCCGTTAGGATGGATTCTACATCCAAAAAGTCAGAAATTGTTATTAAAAACTCTTTATGATGATTGGAAAAACGTAAGTTTGACTATTAGTATCTACTCTGAGTACGCAAATATCTAGATGCAAAACATTACAGCGGAAGCCTCTTGAAGCCAGAGTTGCTTGAAAGAGATCTGATACAAAGAGTTCATGTATAATAAGTGATTTTAGTGCAATGTTTAAAATGTGTTCTTATCACCATAGCAACCAATGGAACCGGCCTGTCATCAGGACCATACCATGTGTTTCTATGGTAACGAGACAAATTTTTCAAACTTTCAAACTGTTTTAGATATAATTTTTAAACGATTATCACCAGTCACCACAGCTAGTGCTCCAGCTAATATTGGACTCAAACTACTACGATGCTCAGCCACAGGAACAACGCTTTTAGTTTAAGGTGCTCCTCGCACAACACGCTGACAAACGTATTTGTTCCTGGAGTTTGATTGAACTCAAATATATATGTTTTTTTTACTTTCTGTTTAGGACTTGTATGGGGGACACATTGGACTGCACCGTGTCTGTCATTCTCACACACACAAACATGTGGTTACGTTTCTGTGTGTGAATGACCGACACGGCATAGCATTTATGGCGGATCAGACCCATCTGGCCCGGTCTAGTCTGCCCGTTTCTCCTGCTGTAAAGTCTCAAACCTTAATCAGTCGTTGGTCTGGTCTTAGATTCAGGAGCCGTATGCCTATCCCAAGCATGTTTAATACCCTCACTGTATTAGCCTCTACCACTTCTGCTGGGAGGCTGTTCCATCTATCCCCCTCCCAGTAAATACAAAATGGTTTGCTGAGATGTTATCGTAGACATTCAAATAGACTTCTTAGGAAATGCATGCTGGGTTCTATACGGGGGCAACAGAATAGAGCAGTTTACAAACCCGATTAATGTACAGAGGGCTCGGGGAAATGATACTTAAATACTAATAAGGGTCACTCTGTGTTTTGGTTACACTTTCTCTTATGGGGACAATAAGCCTGAGTAGCCACACTCCCTAGCCATTTCCTAGCCAGGGTCAGACACCTGCACCTCAGGGCAGCCCCTATCTGGCAGCCTAGGGGAGTTACACACCTTGAAACCTCCATGGGGGCGTGGCTGCCACTCACTCCCCTCCCCCAAGACACCTGTCAAGAGCCTGTACATACCCGTCATATCGTCCCTGGCCACCGACTCGCGGTCTCCGGTGCAAGCAGAGGCCGGGGTGTCTCAGTGCCGTGACCTGCGTACTCACACCGCCATGTTTGTACTCCCGTGAAGCGCTATCACACCAGGACAAATTCCACAGCCGGTGTCAGTGCCTCACTTCCGGGAGATCCGTGTAACATACCGGAAGTAAGGAGCAAGGCATGCCTGTATCACAGAGATCTGATGTGATAGAGCGTCTCTCTAATCACAGTGCTTTAGGAGTGTAATCTGTACCAGACAATGACTAAAGTCATATTGACTTTCTGCAAACTCCCGCCTCGTATTTATTAAGGATAAATTACACTTTCCCAAATGCAAACTAACGCCTCAGGGACATGGGTTTGTTCATTAACCCAGCGACTCCATGCTTTATTATAAATACTTTCTAATTCTTATAATCTCAGTTTACATCCAACCCCCCCCCCGTCCCTTCATGTAACTGTGAAGGTACTTCATCAGTTGTTTTTTTATATATTCATTATTGAAAGCTTTATTCATTATTACATGTCAGCAATCTGTGTGCGCTTCATCATAACCAAAATCTGGAGAAACAGGGGGCTCTGGAGTAGATTTTACTTAATAATATCACCGCAGCCCACCTGTCACTATACCAGCTAGCTGCACGAAAAAGAAAAGCCGAGTGACGTCAGTTTCGCGACTCGAGCTAGAGGACAACTACTTCCGGGTTAGCAGTGGGTTGCTTCCTTCCTGCTCATGGCTGCGGTGTGCTGATAGGTGTCTATCCCAGGGTGAAGGACAGGGCAATGACCGCTTCGGTTCCCCCGGTGTGACGGTTACAGGGCGGACGAGCTGGTGAGAAGTGTTTCTCTGCCCGTAGCAGACTATGCCGTGCGAGTCACCGGTCACATTTCCGACCGAATAATATGACATTTTCTGCTGTCTTTCTCCAGGTACAGACAGTATTCTCCCATCATGGTGCATTTAAGTGAGTAGCTGCATGTCTGTCGTGTGCTTTATTTATGTGTAATTAATTCACTTTCTTTGTTAGTAATTGTTGTGGCTTCCGCTATTTGTAATTCTTAACGACATTAAGTTTGATTGTCGACAACCTTCTGGTTTGCCGGATGCAGCTTGTTTTCTTGGAGCCTGATACAAAACACACACACACACACACACACACACACACACACACAATTTTAATACCAGTCTATTTTGGAGTAATCCGCGCCGTTTTTCTTCACAGGAATGTTACTCTAGTCGATAATCTATAAGCACATCTTTTTGGAGGTAACGTGCGTCTGTGACCTTTGCTTCGGAAGACACGGCTAAGTCTTGTGATGATGGTCGATTTTTGTGGTATATTCACTAAATAGTGATGAGTCTAAATGTTTCATCCCACCAGCCTTCTCCGAATGTCACGGTTACCTGGTCATTTAGGGAATGAAATGTTTCACCCCCCTGCGGTCACAGATTGATGGATAAAGCCCTCTCCCTTTAGATGTTTTAGATAAAACATATATTTTCTTCTATGCATTTAAAATGCAAATATAATGTAAAATGTCAGCTAAATTCACCTAAAGTTACTCGTATGCTGTGTACTTTATGCTTATTTTTGAACACTATAGTTTTGGGGGGGGGGTGTAAATAATTTTAATAGTTTAGCAATATTTCGTTTGCTTTGTCTTTCTAGCATCTCTGCTTTTGAAGCGGTACCATGGAGGTCACGTAGTAATCAGACTGGCACTCGGTGGTTGTGCAAATAGACCATTCTACCGCATTGTTGCTGCCCACAATAAGAGGGCGCGAGATGGCAAATATTTAGAACAACTCGGCACTTATGATCCAATGCCCAACGTCTACAACGAAAAGCTTGTAAGCTTGAATATGGAGCAAATTAAATATTGGATTGGCTCTGGAGCGCATACCACAAAACCAGTGGCAAAGTTGCTAGGTAATTTCTTTAAGAAATGCATTTAATTATATATATATATATATATAATATAATTTAAAATATTAGTCCCGTTTTCATTTTTCTAGCTAATGCTATAGCAGTAGGGGGTCACGCTGTTTTGTTAAAAATGAGTGATTTTCCACCACTATGTAAACCGGTTATTTTTTCCCCCAATGTATGTGCAATTGAAGTGCCCGTGGAAGGATGATCTGGGTGGATTTTTAAGTAATCAAAGAGAGATGTAATAATCAATGAACCAAAGCATACGTGTAAGCTACAAGAAATAATAATAATAATAATTAAATATATACATACCACCAAAGGAAACACAACAAAAAGTAAGACATTGGCACCCTTTTTGTTCTGACACAGCAGTGCTCTCTTGTATGTCTACTCTCTTGTCACTCATACTTTTGTTGAGCCTTTCCTTTGGTATGTGTTGGTCTTTTGATATACATATATATAATGTTTACATTCCTGCTTTTGAACAACTTTTCTTTATTGATTCTTAGAGCGCACCATTACTTTATTATTTGTGACGTTAAGGGACTCACCATGTTTGCTTGCATCTATTTATGCTCAATTTGCTTTATTAGGTTTACTCCATAACCACTTAATTGAGCTGAGATGGTGTAGAACTGTTGAGATTTATTACATCGCGTATTAAAAGTGTGCGATTAATAGTTTTTCTATTTGGAACAGCACCTTTTACATTTTAATCAACTAGGTTTCAGTCCAAGCTGCCCATGTTTTGGCTTTTATGTTTAGTTTTCTTGTACAATGTCCGTTCTGAACATTTTTGTAACAATTTTGTTACAGGTCTTGCTGGCTTTTTCCCTTTGCATCCAATGACCATAACAAATGCTGAGAGATTAAGACAGGAGAGAGCCCAAATGCCTGTTTCTACAGAGCAGCCTGTGAGCGAGTCTAGTGAAGAACAATTGGCTTGAGCCACCAAAAATGTACTTGTGTACCAAGGACTCTTTACTTTTACACTTATTGTGGGGTCATTCTGAGGAATGGATATGTTCTATAAAATAAAGAAATATTATTTGCATGTTCTTGGTTGAATTTTAGGGAATATTAAAAAAAAAAAAAGGTGGTTACACCTGCCATTTCAATGAATAGACGTATCAAAGCCGGAGCGACTTTCATGGATTGACACCGGAGTGTTCCCATCTGGTAAATACAATATGTTTTAGAAAATATTTTTTTTCTCTATAAAAAGGGAGAGGTGGCTGCTTGGCTTTGTGTTTTTGAGGTTTTTGTTCTGCAATTGTATAAAAAAAAAAAAAAAAAAAAAAGCAAACAATCAGCGATTCTTCTTGCTGTAGAACCTCACACCAAACCATTTATAAAGCATCTCCCCTATGTTTGATCGGTTTGTGTGACAACATGAAAACCATTCCCATGTAAAAATAGCCGCACTGTCATTAACTGTCCCTGCCACCAGATGGCAGAATAAGGGCTAACACTCTGTACACCGACTGCTGCGTCGTGCCTCAAACAATAACGAGTGATAGCCAGCTTTCAGCTCTGGCTTTAACTACAGCAACAGTCCTTTAATATTGTCCTTGGATTGAAAGCTTAATCCCCTGCCCTGAGGTTAAGATGGCCTAGAACCCCAGATGCCTCTGAGCAACTAGGCACGCTCCACTGTTGTGGGGGTTTGCACACCTGTCACTTCACCTGGATGTTGGGGGTAAGCGCATAGGTGTACTGAGACCCTTCAACTACATTTTTTTTTCTTTTCACCTGCTCTACCCTTTTGGCTGGGTAGGTAGAGGAATATATATATAATCACTCCCTTTTCTTGTATGCGTATACCTGTAAAGTGTAAGAGTCCCACTGCCCAATATTTTTATCACTTTTTTTTCTACTGAATTTATTTTAATAATATACAACCGCTCTAGCACATCTTGATCTTTTGATGCACCATTACAAATCACTGCAGAACATGGTGCTCAATCAAATCAATTATTACACAAAAAACGCCATAGTGGAGCTGGATCCTAAAATATTCGACTCTTTGGTGGGGGAGGAAGGCTGCCCTTTTTGGCTCCTACCTCTTTTTGGTGGATGACTAAGAAGATCCACTCTTCCTGATGGCCTTTTGTCGAAGGAAGCAAAGGGTTATCCCATGATCTTTTTTCGTTTGATTTTTTTTTTTTGCTGCACTGCAAATCAAGAGACCTTTACCCAAAAATACTTGAGATCCCCCTATGCGAGTCCTATCCAGTTGGTTGTAGGAGCAAAAGTAATTGTTTTAGCCTCATAGATATGAAGTTTATAAATCTTTAGAACAATCTTTACATCCTTTAGAACCCCCACATATTGTATGCATTTACACACTTACAGTATGTGAGCTCTGTTAGGACATAGATGTGGTCAAATAAAAGTTAAGTAGAAGTTTCTGTGTCATCTCAGGAAACTGACCTTAAAGTAGATTTACTGGAAGCAATATATGCTTTTTAAAATGTTTGCCTTCAAATTCAACATCTGTAAAATGTACAAACCCTTTCAGCAAATATCATTCCAACCACATAAATGATCCCAGTTGTTATATTTGTTCTTTGCTACAGTATACGTTTTACTTTCATGCCTGGCCACCTGTCAAATAAAGGTTTTGTGTTACGATTTTATCAAATTTACTCTAACATCTGTAATAATAAATCTCTCAATATTTGGACTTACTGTTCTGTGAAGAGGAAAATAGGAACAATCATCATCAAAGCTTTTAGAATAATGTATTTTAATTACGCAATTTAAAAAATAAACACAGAGTCTATTTTATTATCGCTATTATGGGTGAAGTACAGTGTGATTCACTTATACCAAGAAAACCTAACGAGCTCCTACAAAAGAGAGACGTCACCGGGAACTTTCAGGGTTAGACCCGGAGTCTCTGGGTGAAGCGCGGCTTTTCTGGGTGTCGGGGGCAGTTTCTTCTTTTTCTAGGCTGGGTCGTGACATGTGTCTATGCCCAATCCCTATCTATGTTCCACCTACTCCTTGCCCTCTTCTCCCAATCCTCACCCACATACACATTGAGGTGACCCCCCCTCCCCACATGACACGACTCGCCCAGAAGAAGAGAGTGGCCCAGATAACCTCCCCTGGTATGGACATCAGGCGAGAAAAGGGACAGAAGGATTAAGGACCAAAATCCATTCTAAAGCGGGGAGCTTGACAATTATTAGCATTGCAGTAGCTCTCTCTTGTAGGACAAAACCTGCATATTTGGTCGTATTTTAATGATATTTACATTAGAATAATTTTAAAGAGTGTTTTAGGGAAAATATTTTCTCCTAATTACAGTGGAGTAAGCGTTTTAGGAATTTTGTAATCAAATACGTTCCGCTGCAAATCACTTCGGTGTGACGAGTGTTATCCTGAAATCTCATTACCTCTGTGACCACCTTGATAACCTTAATAAGCCAAAATAAACATTACGTTCTACCCATGTACGTAGGTGCAGCTAAGTCTAGTCCTTTCTTACTTGGCATCCGCTTGTTCCTAAAATATGTAAAAGGAGATAAATCTTCCTTGAAGTTAATAATTCATCTTTACGATGTTACAGATCCGTATCGGTCTTTGCCAGTCAATAAAGATGCAACCGCTTTTGAGATCCCAGACGTATCTCAGGTGTGTGATTTTTACTGGATTTTCAGGGCACTCCTGCTAAGCCAACAAGAATTTTCATATACAGAAGAAGTCTAGTTTTAATGCACCAGAGGGCATTGAGATGGTGCTTTTGTTTCCATACTGGTGGTAAGTGTCTTACTGGAATCATGGAGGTCACACGTAGCCCTTAAGGTCTAATTGAATGATATCCAGCCTACACATTTCATATCACTTTATCAATCCAATAACCATGTTTCAGGTGTCCAAATTGAGACACCTGTCTTGAGGGCATGGCAAAAGAAGTGGGCACCTGTCCTCCTTACCCAAAGAGCCAGCTCATGGCACTCGGCTGCACACCTTGCAAGGTGGCCCTGTTGAGGTCTGGGCTGCAACAGCAAAGACCCCCATTATCTTTACAGCTCCTTGATCCGGTCAGGGCAGATGAGAGGATCTTCTCAACCGGCCCATGCTCTCCACGGTCTATGGAGCAGCTAGTCGAGACCAAAATGGGAACTGTCCCACGAAATCCGGGACTGCTGGGAGGTATGCCAATGTCATGGAGCGAAAAGATCTTACAAATGATCCCATGAAACATCGAGAGGTTTGTTTAGTACAGTACATTTTTTTTTCTTAAAAAGCTACATTTTGGATTTGCTTGTATTCGGATATATTTGCTTGTCTATCGGAGATATTCTGGAAAGTGCTCCTGTGCCGCTGCTACATTTGTGCCTCGTACTTAAAGCAATGCAGAAAAACAGAATGTTGCAGAATCTTGTAATACCTTTTTTATTGGACTAACAGTATTAAAAATAATAGACGAGCTTTCGGGAGTCCTCCCTTTGTCAAGTCAAAAGCATTTCTGACCAAGCAAGTGAAAAACACAGTTTAAAACAGTTTAAAACTGACCAGTACATGTTCTGATACAGGGTTAAAACAGGGGTTAAAATAACAAGATAGAGAATTTGCAGACAAAAAACTAAGAGGGTCGTAAATAGTAAATAGTGGCATATACTGCACAGATAAGGCTGGGGGGGGAGCAGGGGTGAGCATGTAGGAGAGAGAGGGAGAAGGGAAAAAAAAAAAAAAAATAAAAAAAAAAAAAAAATAAAAAAAAAAAAAAAAAAGGCACAGGTTATAGGAAGTTTTGATAATGAGCTAAGAAGCTCAAATCCACATTAAGTCCTCTGTTTTTACAATCATAAAAATGTATCATTTTGGCTTCAAATGTCTTTCTTTCTTGGGTGTTTTTGAAATGACCTCTCAGTGTTTTGATTTTGAGGTCATGTATGGAGTGACCGGTTTGGGTAAAGTGGTGCCCAACTGGGGTGCAAAAGTTTTCTTCATCATGATGGTTGATGGAGTATCTGTGCAGATTCATCCTTTTATTAAGTTGCTGGCAGGTTTCACCGATGTAACACCCTATAGTACATTTGGTGCATTGAATCATGTATACAACATTCTGTGAAGTGCATGAGTATGATCCTTTAATATTGTATGTCTTGTTGTTGTGGGTGGCTGTGTTGCTGGTACAGATGTGTTGACAAAGTTTGCATCTAGCTTTGTTGCATGGTTTGCTTCCATTATCTGTGTGTTTGTTTCGGTATGTAGTTTGCTACTCACCAGCTTTTGTTTGAGATTCGCTGGTTGTCTGAAGGCCAAGATGGGGGGTTCAGGGAAAATTTCTTTTAACACCTCATCCTCTGCTAGCATTGGTTGCAGATCCTTGATGATTTTTCGGATTTCTTCTAGGGCAGGATTGTATGTGGCTACCAAAGGTATGCGTGAGGATGTTTGTTTGTCTCTGTATTGCAACAGGTGTTCACGTGGGGTTTGTAGCGCAGAGTTAATTTTCTTATTGATTATCCTGGGTTTGTATCCCTTTTGTTTGAATGTCTCAGACAGTGTTTTAAGATGCATGTCTCTGTCATCAGTGTTGGAGCAGATGCGGAGGTACCTGGTGGCTTGGCTATGGATGATGCCTTGCTTTGTGTGGGATGGATGGAAGCTGGATTTGTGCAGGTAGTTGGATCGGTCTGTGGGTTTTCTGTACAGGGATGTATGTAGTGTGTCCTTGTTTATTGTGACAGTTGTATCCAAGAAGTTTACACTTTCTGTGGAGAAGTCCATTTTGAGTTTGATAGATGGGTGAAATGTATTGAATGCGTTATGGAACTTTTTGAGGTTTTCTTTTCCGTCCGTCCAGACAATAAAAATATCATCAATGTAGCGATAATATTTGTAGGGTTTGTGAAGTTGTGTTTCCAAGAATCGTTGTTCCAGGTCCGCCATGAATAGATTGGCATATTGTGGTGCCATTCTCGTCCCCATGGCAGTGCCCATGGTTTGCAGATATATATTGTTGTTAAAACTGAAGTAGTTGTGTGTGAGGATGAATTCTATGAGTTTGGTAATGGTTTGAGGACTGTATTTCTGGTTGTGAGTATGTTTTGAGAGGAACAGAGAGCAGGCTTCAATTCCATCTTCGTGTGGGATGTTGGTATATAGCGATTCCACATCCATGGTTACAAGTATGGAATTGGCAGGTAAGTTTGTAATTTGACTGAGTTTGTTAAGGAAGTCAGTGGTGTCTTGTATGAAGCTATTAGTGTTTTTAACAAAGGGTTTTAAAATATTTTCCACTAGGCCTGAAATTGGTTCGGTTAGTGTGTCCATACCTGTTATTATAGGTCTGCCTGGGTTCCCTGGTTTGTGGATTTTCGGAAGCATGTAGAATGTCCCTATGTTGGGATTGGTGGGTATGAACGTTTCCAATCCTTTTTGCTGTTCCTCTGGGACAGATCCGATCAGCTTCCTCAGTTTGGTGGTGTATTCCTTGGTGGGGTCTTTGGTCAGTTTCTTATAGTATGTGCTGTCTGATAGTTGTCTGTTTGCCTCTTCTATGTAATCTTGGGTGTTCATAATGACGACTGCTCCTCCCTTGTCCGCTGGTTTGATTGTGATGGTTTGATTATTCCTTAGATCCTTGATTGCATCTCTTTCTATTGGTGAGAGATTAGCTCTGATTTTATTATGGTGCTGCTTTGTGACTAAGGATGCAGTTCTTAGCCGGAACTTTTTTTTTTTTTTCCCTTCTCCCTCTCTCTCCTACATGCTCACCCCTGCTCCCCCCCCAGCCTTATCTGTGCAGTATATGCCACTATTTACTATTTACGACCCTCTTAGTTTTTTGTCTGCAAATTCTCTATCTTGTTATTTTAACCCCTGTTTTAACCCTGTATCAGAACATGTACTGGTCAGTTTTAAACTGTTTTAAACTGTGTTTTTCACTTGCTTGGTCAGAAATGCTTTTGACTTGACAAAGGGAGGACTCCCGAAAGCTCGTCTATTATTTTTAATACTGTTAGTCCAATAAAAAAGGTATTACAAGATTCTGCAACATTCTGTTTTTCTGCATTCGTATACACTGGACTAATACGGCTACCCCAAACTACAGTACTTAAAGCATAATAACAACTGTTGCTCAGTGACGGCTTTGCCATAATGTAACTGTAACACAATGAACAGCGTTTCCTTTAAGGAGTGCCGAGTGTTCCTGCGTTGTGTCTTGACTCATACCCAGCACATTGCTCAACTGAAACAGTCGGGCGGGTAAATTGTATCGTCGTCCTTACATTCTTTTTAATTCTGTGTACGTACTGAGCCCTCGGTGTATTATAAATACCTCTTCTAGATGTACGTACCCGGTTTTGGACCCAAATGCCTGTGGCTGTCTTATTCAGGAACTCCCGGGGGTTTGTAGGTGCAACTCATCCATCGCAAGAGCCCCCTTTGATTCTCAAGACACCCTGTCCCTTTTTCCTCCCCTGATGCCCATCTTTTCTAGGAGCTCGGAATGTTTGCTGGGTATGAGGGTATCACAGGGTTCTACAGCCCTAAAAGCCCCGATAATGTGTAAAGAAACAGCAGAAATTAAATAATAATAATAATAAAAATAATACTAGTAATAATAAACAATATCTTTTTTTTTAATTCTTAACTCAATGACATAAGAAATTCTTAATATATCAAAAAGTTTCAGCCAACCAGCAGGGGTTGCCCCTTTTTTTCCAGTTATGATATTGGGGGGTATTATGATGTCCTTTAACGTCCGGAACGGGGCTGCTTTCATCGCAGGGCGCCCCGCCGGACACTTCGTTTGCAAACTCTGATAAATGCTTTCTCTTCGACCAGAAAAGTGAGTCATATCTTGAAATATTTCTATAGAACAAGACAAAGATGCCGTGGCTTCCGTTGTCACACGTTATTTAGTGTTTGCTTTTTTGTAAATGGTTATTTGGCTACCGGACTTCAGTGGGAAGGAATAATAGCTCGGGCTTTGGAGGGAATGCGCAAATAAAGACGAATTGCGAAACACTGATTGCTCCGGTACATAAAGTTCTATGACGAAACCACCAAACCTATACTGTGTCAACCTATAGAGGTCAAAGGTCAGGTGTTTCTCATGCAAAAATTGGGTGTTAAGTCCATGAACATCCCCGGGAGGGTAACGGGGCAGATTCTCTGGCTCACATTGACTCCATCCCATTCATCCACAGATGTTTTCTAAGAGGGACAAAGCCAAAATCAAATTGTTTTGTCTATCCTTTACCCCTCTTTCATCTCTGTCTTTATTTTCTCCCTTTTTTTCCATTTTCTTTTGCTACCAGTATCTCATGGATGATATCCCTGCTTGAATACAGGTGGCTGGATTAAGTATGTCTTTAAATAATGACAACTGAAAGGTTCCCGGGAGGGGCGATATCAGAGCCATTTTGGGTAACACGTTGGGGGGCTTCGCGGTGGGCTATTAAAGGGTTAATATTTCAAGCGTCTCAATGTCAATTTAGAAAGTTCCCGGAAATGCTGATAAGCTTGTCGGGTAAAAAAAAAATAAAATAATTCTTTTATGTTTCATTTTGAGACATGAAAGGGGCTTTCCCCCAAACCCAAATTCAAGGTTAATATGCATACATTTCCGTCAGATTGTCCGCTACTGATAGTCTATCGAGAACAAGAATGCGCTGCTTGAATTAAACAAACACACTCGGAGTTGTTTTAAAGGTTAGACTTTACTTTATCTGATAAATTGTTGAATAAAATGTATTCAGTGGTTGCCAGCAGATGTTTCACGTGGTCGGATATACGCTGGATCCGTAACATGAACCGTCTTATTTCACGCTCATTGGAGGAGTTTCTTTGGGGTTCTAATTACTAAGTAATGTTAATCTACGCTATTTTTTTCTCCTGAAAGTCTACATAAAACTTTTAGTCTCTGTTTGGCCAATCAAAGCTAAATCTGATTAAAAAGAACTTAAATATGAACTGAAATGAAGTGTATTAAAAAGGGCTTATGCTTTTTCTGTAGTAATTTATATCTCTAGTAACTACTTTGTTGCCAGATTGCTGCATTCAGCGTTTTTATTGGACGGCTAGAAGAACGCCGTAAAGCGACCATCTAATGTCCCTGACAGCCCCCCCTAAAGAAGGACACATAATAAAGTACTCTGTAAGTAACCCTAACCCTCTGTGATGGACAAATATGTAAATAAACCAAAAATGATTGACCTGAGGCAGAAGCTGCAGCCTTCTTCTCAGTGATCCAACAAACCTTGCCACTGATTGGCTACCTGAGGCGGCCAATCAGTGACAGAAAAGTGCTCCCATTGAAATCAAGCAAAACATATCTCGTACATGGCATATTAGCTGGAGGATGGGGAAAGGGGCAATGCCTATGGGGGATTACGCAGAATCCCCCCATGCATTTCCAAGCAAGGGGTGCACCGAGAACATTTAAAGGGATCATGCAGCTTTCATACATAAATATTGATTAATGTTGAATCTGGTAAATTTTCTTTACCCTGAAATGTAGGATTTGAGAAAAGTGATAGATAGATAGATAGATAGATAGATAGATAGATAGATAGATAGATAGATAGATAATGGATGTAATTAGATAAGATTCTAATTGATCAACAAGGTTGATTATCAAATGTTACATTTAGTGTTTGTAATAATAGAAATCAACTTAATCTACGTTATCTGTAAAAAAAAAAAAAAAACAGTTTAATGCATCTAATGCAATTGACTTTTCTTCTTCTTTTTCTTTTTCTTCTTCTTTCAGACAGCCCAATAGAAATAATAAGTTATTAATATTACCTTTTCTCCATTTTTGGCCGCATAGTCCAAAAAATATATTACTCAACCGACTTCTCACCAAGAACGATTAAACAAATAGTTATCCCTGTTTCAGTGAATATTGAAATTGAAAGTAAACAGGGCTTAGCAGAATAAATATTATTTTGAGTTTGCGGAACTTCATACAATGAGCAGCACTTTAAAAGGAGCAGCGTATGAGAGTCAAGCTTTAAAGAATGCCTTAAAGGGGCAACCTAGCCCCACTAAAGACGAATGCCTAATCTTGTTTAAAAAAAAAAAGCTAGTATTGTTTCAACTTTTTTTTAATATAGGGGAAAAAAACTAGCACTGATAACAATATATAGCGGTCTATATACTGGATATACTGGATATATATGACCTCATGTCACAGGTGTGGCGCATTATAATGGAGGTAATCCTAAATGTCTCTTTTGCGCCATCGAAGCCGTCATTCTGACGCCGGAACTCGGTAGATTAAACAGGGGGTTGTAAAGAATCCTTTTTTATAACGACTCTCCTTAAATACTGTCCCACGCTAGCGGAGTATTGCAAATGTGTGTTTGCCGTAGGTGGAGAAAGCAGTTTTTGTTGTACAAAGGACATCATTCTAGGCTATTGAACGGCGATTTTAACGCTGTATACAATAATCCCACGGAAAACATTGTGGTTTAAGGTTAGAACTCCCTGCTGGTCTTGAGTTCCAGAAGCCCTGCCCTGTTCTTTACTTGTGGTGAGAAGTACTTGTTCTAATGGGAAACCACCACGAGAAGACTAACAAAGGCTCATGTGGATCGGAGCGTCGCGCTCACACAATGACGTTATGGGCCATTAATGTGCGGGCGAATGTTTTATAGGAAAGCTTCGTCCTCATTGCAGAAATAAGGGGAAAGATTTCACTGAGATCAGAAGGAAATTTCAGGAGAGATCGCAGAGCCCGGTGTCACCTTATGTATGGACAACAAACCTGAGGTCTTCTTAATGAGCTGACCCTGAGACTTTATCAACACTTTAATGGCCCATCATGGCCCTGCAGTTTTCCGGTGGCGACCCACAGACTCTTAGAGAACGGCTGCTTCTCCGGGTCGCCTCCAGTTAAACAGCTGTGTGTCCCATGATGTCAGCGAGAACGCCTAGTGAGGTCAGCGGGTCCGGCCACCACCTCAGTGAGACTTCCTGCCCACATCCCGCAAGAGAGGGCTTATGGTAGCCGGAGCCATAAAGTTCCCAGGTATGCCCATCATCATCATCATAGCGGGTAACTTTTAAAATGAGCTGACCCTGAGACTCTTTAAATATTAACCTTCAATAGCCCATTGTGAGAAATCTATGTAGTGACTCCCAAAGTGATACTGGTCCCCATGGAAATTTTAACTTGTCATCGAGTCACCTGCATTCAAGCAGGGATATTAGCCAATACTGGTAGCAGAAGCACCAACTGGGAGTCTTCTATACAATCACAGAGGTGTAGAATAGGAAGGAGTTGGCTTCAGACTGTGTGACCCCTGAGAATCTGCCCCTTTACCCCAACACCCGGGGTCACATCTTGAGAGTTCCCAAGCCATCAAGAATACATTATTTGGGGTTTAAATCAAATTCCTTTTTTTAATTTGCTAGCACTTTGGCTAATTGTGTGTAAATTAAATTTCAAGCTTCGGAAAAGGGCAATTTTGCGTTTTTCCCCCTCAATTTTAAACCAACCTTGCGTAAACACTTTGTGGCAAAATCATTTCAGAAGTTACCCCCATGAATGCCTCTGCTGGGCAGGAATCTTCCGAGCTGCCTGATACGACTCCGTGTGTTAATTCCGATGTTATCTTTGGTTTAGACAGCCCTTAAGATGACACATTCTGAAACAATGGACTTGCTTTCCCTACCGCAAATAAGGAAACAAAACCGATCTGCCAGGCAACCTGAGAAGAAAGCATCGGGAGAAGCATCGCCAACACGCCTGCTTTAATCACGTTTCTCCGAGGGTGACAAGGAAGAATAAACTCTTCTCTCCATTTTCATTTGATGTCCCTTTAAAGCCCATCTCAGTCCACGAGGGCCACAGACTCTTACATTAGTAAGCCAAAAAAAAAATTATTGGTATTGTACCAGGCTTTGGAAAGAGGTCTGCGTGGACGGGTCATGGGGGGTAAATCTAGCAAAAGGTGAGAATTTGTTCCTGTGGGAGTTACCTGGGAATTCTAATGACTTCGGCCCCTTCTTCCGTAGCTCAGAGTATCAGCTCAGTTGACTGCCCGTGTTAGGTAGTCGTTGCGTGTGTTGGAAAGTTAAATGCAATGTCAGGTTACTCAACGACCACCTGACTACAAGCTACAGTACCTTGGACCCCTACTTCTCCTGTGTTGCCAATGACTGAATTATCCAGTTCAACAATAGGGGCTCCATAACTCAGGGGCCCCTAGGCACACAGTCTGAAGGTGCATAATAGATAACCCTACAGTGACTACAATTCCTATTTATGAATGAGGCCCTTAAAACTCTTCATTACAATCTACGCAGAGGAAAAGCCATTAGGTGACTCTTATTTCCACGAGCTCCATCACATTGGGCTCACTGAATATTTCACTTTTCTCCAGCAACCCAAAAACAAATGATTATGAACCAGATTACCCATGTAATTCATAAACCTAATGTGTTTCTATAATTCCGCAGCCCATTACTCGCTTCATTCATCATCTAAAACCCCGGACCTATCCTCATTTATGATAATAATAATAACTGTTTTTGATTTTTGGCCTTTAATCCTCTCTTCTGTAGCTATTTAAGCCTATGGTTAACCTTTGAAATCTACTAATCTACTGTTTCGCGCATTAACTTCTCATTTATTTCTCGAGTGTGACTGATGCCCCAATACGCAAACAATGTCCTTATCTAGCGGCTATATCCTCACTTTACACCTTGGAATCGATCTTTCTGAATATCCTTTATTTCTGTTTATCGCGTATTACTTAAACTTCCCCTCTCTTTTATATGACAACATTCTGTTCAACAACTTCTTTCTTTTTGTTTGGCGTTTAGACTTTATCTCTCGCTTTTTGCTTCGAAAATACAACTTCTCAAATAAATGACATTGTTTACCTGCCACTGCTGGCTTTCCGAAAACTGAATCCAGTTCTCCGCCCTAATCGGAGGTTCTAAGTGTGGGAAATCTATAGGATGGAGAATCCTGTTCCATCGTTTTAGGAGACCCCCACCTACAACTAGAGATGAGGGGGCCTTTCCTTGGTGGAGTATAGAGATGGCACAGGGGGGTTTGTCGCTCTGATTGGACAAGCCTCTTTCTCTACATGTTAAAGGAACATGCTAGGTAACATATATAATTTAATGCATTTTTTGTGGTCTTGCAAATGCATGGGAGGATTCTACTGGAACGTTCTGGGGCGCTTTCCTGCCACTGATTAGCTGATTCAAGCAGCCAATCAGTGAAGTGAAACATCAGAACATGGAGGGGGTGAGGAGCTTCCCTGCCACTGATTAGCTAAGTCAAGCAGCCAATCAGTGGAGTGAATCGTCTGAACATGGGGGGGGCTGCAGCTTCTCCCTAAGATTTTATTTTGTTTGTAGGTTAAGTAGATCTATATTGAAAGTACTTACTAATAACTTTCATATAGATTAATTGGTTCGGGGGGCTCCCTGGGACACTAGAGTGCCCCTTTAACATGGCTTTGTTGCATTAGTGCCTGGAGGATCTAGCGTAGTCTTCCCAATAAGTCCTATTGCACCTGAATCATTGCTACACCCGCTAGAGCCCGTGCCGCTCCGCCGCTCTGTGCAGACGTGCCAACACGTGCCCTGTACACGCAACCCAGGGCTTGTCAAATAGCCCTGAGTACAGGAACCGAATCCAGTTCCTAATCCGTAGCATTACATTCTGTTCAGCAGGGTAGCCAAGAGTCCTTGTCACATGCGTAGTGCTGGTGGAGCAAAAACAAATGACTGATCATTACTAAACATGTGATAAACAATAGATAGATACTGACTTCACGTGGAGGTTATGAAATGGGACATTTCACTTGCACCTCTCAAAATCATGACTTCATAGCCACAGACACCAATCTACAAGTTATTACCATAATCATAACCCTGTAAAACTATATCATTTCTAAATATATCGCTTTGTTTCCTACCAAAAAACCCCAAATCCTAGATTTATAGCACAAGCAGCGATGACAGCTAACCCATCCCCAGCCAAGTTACTGCATTGCTTAACTATTGCACAACAAGAGTTAACGGCGGGTCTTTGATTAGTATCCCATTAATTTAATTATTTAATATTATTCTGCATTACAGACGTTTTTCAGTTTTAATAAAGCCTTTATGACCTTCTATTTTTCCTCAGTTCCATTAAAATTGGTAACTTTTTATTTACTGTAAATCGTTATTTATTAATGGTATCCAATGCGGAAAAAAACCGAATGTAGAAGCTATGAAGTCATACAAAAGGTTTATTTTCTAGGAGTAATAAACACTGCGATGCAGTCAACAATATTTATTTTATTTTATTTTTTTTAAACTTGGCTCTGCTGCCGGGTTTCATGGGGAACCGCACAATAAATATCTGTGTTCAGCACACATCATGATCAAGGTTTCTATTTGGGAAAATATTTGATCTCACAACATCTCTTCAAGTACCTGGCATGGTGCAAACCACCCGCATGTTACTGTATCCAATGTATAACACTGTGGGTATTATTCAGCATTCTAAGCAAACACCAGGAGAATTCTAATACAGTTACAGTATTTCGCATGCTGGTTGATATTCTTATATTCTTCAAGGATTTAAATCTGAAAAACATTCAGGTTCTTCACCTCTGGTGTTTCTTGAGTGCGTGCATTTTCTAGATCTTTACAGATCGTACAAATAGCATGGAAACCTATAGACTTGCCATAAGTTCTACAAAGGTGTTGCTTGGTTTATGGGGAATCGGTTTAATCTCAAGGTCGAAAGGAGACTGATGGCCAGGTGTCTTCTTCTAGTTATTCCATGCCCATCTCCATTACGATTCTGCCCATCTTTGACCCATATTGACCAAGCTTTTCTCTTCTTTGTTTTCAACTTCTTGGGTGGGAACACAATGGGGTAAAATTGGGAGTAGCAATAGTTTTTTCTTTTTTTTGTAGACAACAGCCTAGCTGGCAACAGAGGAACATTAGGAACGTACTGATAACCTGACCTGTGTATTGGCTGCCACCTGTCCTGGACATTGTATCCCATCAGCTCATAATGTGATGACTTGACCTGGAGGGGCCCAATTTTATCACCCATTTTCCTTAAAGGGCCAACGCCTATTTCAATCCCTTAGTCTGGCCCTGGTTATGACATCATACCGCTTCCCATGTCACATGAGCAAGCATTTTGTGGCACCATGATGCAGTCCACCTAATATAGGCAAACCTAGGCATGAACAAAGGCGACCCAAAGGTTGGCAGGCTGGAGTATACGTTTGACTTGTGACTTTATGAGGACATTTACTGGCGTCACGGTCGCTGCGTGTTAATGGGTCCGTCATGTGACAGCGGCATAAACTTTACTTCTGTTATGGAATCCGTAGTCAAGCAAGACGCAATCAGTTGAAGCCATTAGCTTTTAACATAGAAACCATTACAAGGGTGTGACTGATATATATATAGCGTACTCATAATTTAAAACATTCTCTGGTTTATTTTACTTTATTGTGCAGAATCTGAATTTAATAATATTTTTGAGGACGGAGATTTTTTTTTGCAGAGGAAACTTTGAAAAATTCAGATAACTTTTGACCCAAAATTTTGGTCCACGTTCACTATTAGAATTTCACCATTCTAACTATTAGAACTATTAGGAATGTTAACAAGACAAAGAGGAACCCTGGATGGGTTTTGGTGCTCAGGACCGGACTGGCGATCACGTAGTTGGCTGGTGACCACCTGACGGTGTAGGTACAGCTGATGGTTGGATATGCACGGTCGCTTTTATGCTCACATAGCCACATGATGCAGCACCTGATGGATCAGTAAGTATGGGGCGCTGATGGCCAACAGCCCTCTGCGCATTTGCCCAGTGTGTCCGATGGCCAGTCTGGGCCTGATGATGCTGATGGTCTGGATTTAAATGCCCTGATGTTACATGTCCCTGGCTGTTCTTCAATTCACATAAAAATAATAAAAGCAATGCCTCCTAGCCTTCTATTGCACAAACGCACCAAATACTAGATGATTTAGGGCATATGTGCCTTTTGTCCAGGGCACTAATCAAACTCCTCACGCAAAACATCATGTGCTTTACTAACAGACCTGGAAGGGCATCATATAATTACTTCTGTATTATTTTATTGATTCTGGTTGTATGCTATTAGCTTTATCATATACGTCATCGTTTTGGGTCCCAGTTAAACTTAAATACAACGTGCATTGGGTTAAACGTCTCGGGGGTAAGAGAATCCAGGCGACAAGCCTCTTCAAAAGTCCTGCCTTGGTCTATGTTAAGGAATAAACCATGAAATTAGCATGACCGGTGATATGAGTGTTTAGTTTAGCAGCTACTCCTCCTTAATCGGCGCGGTCTGGTTGCCAAGTCCGTGGTAATGAATTAACCACGGCTTGAAATGGTACCAATAAAGACATGGCTCCGCGAAAAAGAATTGAAACTGCAACGTGGAATTTGGCAAAGAATGGCGGAATCTGAAAACTGAAATAATGTTGCAAATACATTAAACCGGCCAGGTGTGTGCAGGCAAAATCCCAGAATATATATAATTTATATAAAATATAATTCGTACATATATATTATATATTATTTACGGTTATACGGTGAGGATTTTTATATTAATATCGTCTGTGGCAAATACATATACCGGATTACTTTCGAAATGTAATTTACTTGTCTTGGAGGGGATACAGGGAGGAGAAATGATGTCACACAGTCTGACTATTTCATCATTTATTCTATTTTAATGGTATCTGATCATCCGAATTGATGCATTTTTTTTCACACAGGTGATTTCATTGATCTTTTGCCTACTGAGAAGTCAAACTTTTTATTGGGACTATCCTTAGAACCATTTGATTCCCAAACAATAAAATATCTCTAATGCTTTATTAAAGGGTTTTATTTGGGGAGTCTCCTGGGCAGCTCGGTTAGAAAGTTTCCGAGTATGCAACCGGCACCTTATCACATAAATAACTTGGTCTGATATTATTTAAATAGTTGCATTGCTGTATTTTATTGATCTGCTATGAAATTCTATTGAGATTAGCTGCGATAAGTCATTCAAATAGAGATCTAGTGAGACATGGGGAGCGGTTCGCAGGACTCATGATAAAGGTGATGTTAAAACACTCGTGAGATTAGGTATGTAGGTGGAATGGAATGGTATGTAGGTGTATTGGCTACTAAACAATAAGACCACACTTTAACCATTTAAGAAATAACTTGCAACCATTATACTATTCTTTGGCAAGTGTAGTTTGTGTTTAGGAGATTAATTGAATTTGATACAATGTTGCAACATAGAAAGTTCTCCAATTCTCCAACCCCTAGTAAATCTCTTGAGTGGCATAACTATGGTGATCGAGGAGATGGTGCGAGACTCTCTCCTGTGCTGATCCATTGCCAGAAGCTGTAGCAGCGGTGAAGGACACGGGGAACACAATACAGTCTGATGTCACCACGCCATGTATAGTGACACACCTCGCTGCTCCCACAGGTAGAGAAAACCAAAAAAAGTGTGGCACAAAAGGATCTTTGAGGTCTTCGAACACTATAAGCCCCACAAACTGTATGTATCATAACTGGGAACTTCCTACACATGTTGGCCTGGAGCTCATCCACTCTCGCCTAATGTGGCAGATGGACGAGTTGGCTGAAGTGTGGATGTCTACCTTGTGGGCTACAAGCTTGAGGACTGGCCACCATCAATGAAGTTTAAAGGGTGCTCCCAGCAGTTTCTCCTTTGGGTAGCCCCCAAGTAGGACAGGCAGGAACATGATGGATAAGGGGGCAAGCGCAAGACCCCATTTCTATTTATATTCATCTAAGTTTTTGAAGTGCTAAATTTAAAGCTCTGGTAAACCACTACATAATAATAAATCTCTTCACTGAGTTCTGATACATGGTATCAGTTATTCTGGTGTGTTCTCATACTCTCGGAATCCCATCACACACTCTTTGCATTTAAAAATAACCAAAAAAAACCCCAGGATTTTTATAATATGTTTTTATTACATTGCATTTGCAGAGCTGAGGAACACACCCTGATTGAGGACAATGGAACTATTGGCTTTAATTCAATGAGATTATACATTGAAACCACGGCTCGGATATACGGTATGTGCAGAATCCTGTGTGATTTGTATGTTTATAGACAGTCGGTAACGGGGTGACTTTGTGAATATGTGGTTCTAGAAGGAAATTTCCATCTTCCAGGGCAGAGGTCACCCCTACCTTTCTCTTGAGTCCCTGCCAACTCTATGGCTGGAATAGCCTCATTGGCAAACACTCTTTTGTTGTATGTATAATGCAGAATGTTTGGGTTTCATTTGGTGCAGACACAAGATAAATACTGAAATAAAATATTATTGGTTCATTATTTCAATGACATTATCACCATGCAATTGTTTTTTTTCACGTATATATTCATTGAGATTGGGGTAAAATCACTGAGGCTTGCGTGACTTAATAACCCCTGCTTTACTTGCGGCTCCCATCACTTCCAGGGACTAGACAGAATAAGGTGACCCTGCTACAGTTTTAGCATTCAGTTTAATAAGAATTTTGGGACAAAGTCCAATATATTTGTTTTTTCCACAGTTGATTTGCGTGATGGCAGAAAGTGAATTAGCGTTTTTGTACAGTGTAGTTCCATGTAAAACTATTAATACTTACACTATCAGCTTGCTGATGTCATTATTGGAAATAAGTGAAAAATGACCTTGACTCATAGGTAATAAAACCAATTGTCATTTAGAGCAGCCCCAGTTTATAATGCTTCATACCAGTTAAAGGGCAATCCTTTATTTGTTTGCACTATTCTGCTATACACAATGTTTCTTCCAGGAACAATTTGCTTTACAATAAAACTATTATCAAGGTTAGTATTGGGCAAAAGGGGGTATTTATGTGCGTTATAATAGAGAGAGTTAATTGAGTTCTAAAGATAGGGATAGGAATTGACCCCCTAATCCCCCAAATCCCCAGCATTTATCTCAAGGTGTTCTGATAAGAACCATTACCCCCCCCCATCTAGTCGCCCGTTTCTCCTGCTGTAAAGACTCAAACCTTAATCAGTCGTTGGTCTCGTCTTAGATTCAGGAGCCGTATGTCTATCCCATGCATGTTTAAATTCCCTCGCTGTATTACCCTCTACCACTTCTGCTGGGAGGCTGTTCCGCTTACCTACCACGCCCTCAGCTAAGCCGAGCCCGTGGTTTACAGGATGCTGGATCATTCTAACATCTTCAGGTTTAATCATACTATAATCTATCTGCCTTAAAGGAGGGACTGTTATCCTGGCATACATGGTTGGTATTAAAAGGGTGTAAGCGAGTACAGCTGGGGCAAATTCTGTCTATAACCTGCCAGACCCCAAACACCTTACCCCGTCCCCACTGATTTGTAAATCAATAATTTCTATAAGCTTTTATAGGAAATCCGAGGACTTAATGGTCTAAAAAGGGTAAATATTCGAGGTGTAGATAGTCATTTCACAACAACCTAAGGGTCAATTCACAAACATGTGTACATACTAAATTATACAGTCATTCAATTGTCGTGTGGTTGCCGCTGACACGGGGACCTGTCTACAATGTTTGTACAAGAAAGCGAGTGAATAGGAACTATGGCGACTGAGAGGAACAAAGGAAAATGAAAGGGAGTTAGAATGTCGATTTACTTGGAAAATAGGTGTAACTTTGTGGAATATGGATTTCTACAGAGGGAACGTGAATTGAGAATGTTGTGTGACGATAACACTTCTCTAAGCAAGGTTGGTCCTACACCGTGTGGCGCACCCGGCAAGAAGCCCCTTTATCACCCCATTATGCTCCATGTCATTTTATATACTTATAGAATGCTAGTGGAGGCATTGATCTCTATTGCATGTCCTCTATACATTGTGGAGTCTTCCACTGACCACCACGCATTGGGAACAGTTTCTGTGACTGTCGGGGTCCCCCTTGGTCCAAGCACCGCAGGCAACCGCAGGACGTCAACCCCCATCCAACTGCCAGGGGCCATGGTTGTACAACCGACGTCCAGGAAGTATGGAACTCTACGGAGTGCAAAGAATAGAAATTATGGAAAACGTCCATCATGTTACAAGCCTTCTTGTGACCCGAGACGCACATTTTGAATACAACTTACTCAATGTATCACAATGTATCTACTATATCATTTCAGTACCCAAGGACCCTCTGATATCCTAGATATCACTTGAGAGGAGATTTTGTTCTGCTTTTGTGAATCCAACATAAATTCCATGGTTTTGTTGATTCCATAATTACTCAAATATTGCCACTAACTCTGATGAACCAAATCGGCTGCTAGCTGAATAAATATATGCCCAGAAATCTCGTCTACTTAGTTTAACTTTAATAGCTACATAGGAATGGGCTCCGTTTTGTAGAGCTTATAGATGCCCGATCTTTAATTATTTTCAATTGTGTCAAACCTATGCCATGATTTCAAAGCAATACATTTCTTGAAGAAATAGTCATCCCATTGTACAGCGCTACGGAATATGATGGCGCTATATAAAACAATAAATAATAATAACAATAAGAATTTAAAACACAATGCACTTACCGGAGGAACAGGTTGTCAACTTGGCAAGACCCTACTGAAAAAAACCCCACAATGGCACATACATGTGTCAGAATTCCAAACAACAGTTCCGAACATTCTTTGAACGTCTGAAAGTTTCCTGCACCCTATCATTTAAGAATAATGTGTCCTTGCAAAGCCTTTGTGCGGTGCAGCAGCGTGTTTGCTAACGGTTACCTGTTCCAAATTTAGTAAAGAAAAAACAAACATAATCAAAAACCTCTTTGTGTTGTCCTCTAACGTATTTGGACTTGACCCTGAACCTCATTTTCGCTGATCCCCGTAGCACGTAAAAGGGATCCGATCGGCTAAAAATAGTTCATTGTGACGTCAAAAAAAAAAAAAAGCTACAGATCACAAATGAAAAAAGTAATATTGTAACATCAATCTTATTTGTTTTTTGCAACATTAGCTAATAAGCCAATCAGGAAAGTTTACCTAAGGTGTGTATAGCATTCTCATTGTCACCGACTCTTACAGTTAACTTGCCTTATTCACTTCTCAAACGTTAACTTGCACAGAAGCACCTCGGTAATAATAAAAGGTGGGGCGACTGAACACCACTTGAGAGATTTTTTTTTTTTTTTTCAATCCTACCTGGAAAGTAGATTGAAATTTGGAAATTATCAATTTTAAGTGGGAATTGTCAAGCCGACTCAACTCTACGAATCCTGCATGACTTACTGGACTGTAGTCATTTGTACCTGAGCCAACCACCCATTACAACTGCTTAATGTTGGGCTATTCTGCAAAGCTGCGTTGGAATGAGAGGTGACATTATGCGAAATAGTAGGATCATTTGGATTTGTTGTATTACCTGCCTTGTTTTTTGCCCATGGAGCTCTGGAACATCAACAAGTAAGAATTAAATCCTTTTTTTTTCCGTTTGGTAATTTTTGTGTATGGTCCGGGGTCATTATATGATTTATAAAGGGTCTCAGTTTCTAATGTATAGGAGAAATTTAAGTGTTAATATCACCATGCAAAATGATAATAATAATAATGATAAAAAAATACCCTCCTGCAAACTATAATTTATTGTTTTATTATTATTTTATTTATTTTATAAAATTTGACATTTGGCCATTGAAATAGACAGTATATTCTATGCAATGTCCTGTGTACTCTACTTCATGTAAACAGGTGTGATGGGATTTTAGAAGTAGAAAGCCAAAGCTTTTAAGTTCTTATTAAGTCTGTAGATGATAGACATGATTAAGATGTTGTACTTGCTTTTACCGTTTAAAATACTGGTACATGCTGCTAAAAAAAGGTGTGGAACTCAGCAGTGATGGGGTAGTAGGTGTGATGGTAGAGATTTTTGTTTTGGATTACAATAAGATCTTGAATTAACCATTTAGTTCACGTTTTTGTATGCATGTGAAGGAGATCACATAAACAGATGTATTTCCTAACTTTACAACAATGGCCTCAGTATGATTCTTCCAGTTTTAGTTATATCTGCTCAATAAGATAGGGTAAGGACACACAGCAAAATGATATTCTATAAAAGAGAGGAAAAAAGTAAGATGGGGAAGCAAGGATTGTGCAGGTACAGAGGCAGACAAAATTACTTTACTGGTTAAATAAAAGAGTTAATCTCAATAAGTGTGGAGATGGTGCTATTATATGTATTGTCATTCTTTGCTATCTTAATAACGTGGAGATCCCTATGTTCCTCTTATGGTCCCCTCCTCACCTCTTATGTACAAATGTTTTACAGAGCTTTGTTATTTCCGATGTGATGTAGTTCTTGATTTGTAGGTTTATGCGGCTCATTTTCCAGAATGTCACAAAGTAATTTGTTATTCACACTTATCTCGATACTATTTATTGTTTTATATAGCACCATCATATTCCGTAGCGCTGTACAATGGGTAGATATGACATAACAAATAGTATATAACATACAACAGGTGAGGAGGTCCCTGCTCAAATGAGCTTACAATCTAGAGGCAGACGCATATATAATTAAAACTTTTATGCAGTAGGAGACCTAGGAGCGACCACTTCACCTGGCGCACACCTACATGACGGCTGGGTGACATTGTATGGGTAAACCCAATGGCCCGTCCAACGTGGTGAGGGAGAAGAAGCGTTTATTTCCAACTGTTCCACCTGTTTACCTATGATCCATTTTCATAATTCTGTCTCATCTCTAGCGTTCCCTGCTAGGGAAGAGCAGGACCCTCTTGTCCTTTTCTACCAGACTGTTATTTTTTGTGATTTTTAATTTATCCTACCGTAAAGCAGTATGGAATCTGTTGGCTCTGTATAAATAAATGTAACTTAGTGTGTTGATGGAGTAGTGGGGGAAATTTGACATGATACCACCTTGGCGGGTGTACCTTCCATGGTCGTTGTTCTTATAGCGCTTCTTTTATGCCATTGAGTTCCTGATGGCTTCAAACATGTGTTTCTCACCTACGTGAGGGCGATTCGGACATCAAAATAGAATAGCAATGCTATATAAATATATACCAGGTAAATATGTAGAAATGTATTTAAACAAACAATGTCAGAAGATGTGGTGGTCTCGGCTGTGTACAGCTTATACTCAGGCCCATGGTGGGCAAAAAAAATGCCCCGTGGGGTGCTACCTCACTGGATACACACCCGATCTGCCCCTCCAGCTGTAGTGTGGATATGCCCAGCTGCAACGTGTAAGTTGGGGCCTGTCAAATCCAACCTCGGGCGTGCTAATGTCATTAGGTGGCCGCTGGCCTTAATGTGCCGGTGCCCCCTGGCCCTGCTCACACTTGTGGACCTGTGCAGAATGAGGGGAATGTGTGTTAGCTCATATGAGCTAATGTATTAAATCATTGATCGTTCTTAGTAAATGCTCCGTCCTGTGTTACCGAGACATGGTGGGGCACGTGGGAAGAAGATAGGGTTATGTTTGAAGCATGTTGAGCCATTTGTTGATGAGGACCTTAATCTAATATTGGTGTTAATATGGTGGATTTATTTTGTACTCGCCGTGATTCTGCGCAGGGATAATTCTTTGTTACATTGTTTCTTTATGACTAATATCTGTAGCAGCCATGGTTTTGACGCCTTATTACTTTCACATACGTATCAGTTTAATTGGCTACTTAGGGACCCTCGTATTTTGGATATAATATGTATATATTGTTTCCCATTCCATCTGAACAATTAGAACTATTTACCTCACCCCGGCAAAACAGTACGATTGGGCGCAACCTGATAGAATCTCAGTTGAGTAAACTGGTTAGACTCTGACTCACGGTTTTCAATAGAATATGTTTTTGTCGGCGGTATCACATAAAGAAGTTTATCAGAACTGGCTATTGGTTTGCTATCATGCCAGGTAAAACTGATAGCCGAAGCAGGCCTTATTGGATTTATTTTATTTATCAGATGATAATAATTTCTAACCAAACACAAACAGTGAGAGAAGAAAAACAGGAAGAAAAATATAACCGGGCCATAGCTATACAGATCCTGCAAGACAGCTGTCTACGGCTCCTCGCGTTATAATATGTTATTTAAAGTAATAACTTTATACAGATACGTACTTTTTCCGCCAACATTAACAGATGACGTTTGCCTCTGGCTTCTGAAGCATAGTAATGACTAGCAATGACCGGAAGGATCCAGCAAACCTAGTCCGATATAACCGTCCATATAAACACATAATAAAGTGTAGTACAACAACTGAATTAAATAATCTGAGTTGGGTAAAGGAGCTTAAAAAATGTAAGGCCAAACCTTGTGATTAAATCCTCTAAAACAGATGCCACAATGTCATGCTTTCCCAAAAGAATTCAGAAATTCAAAAAGAAATTAGCCCCCCTCCCCCGGCCGGCCAAAATTTCCTCACAGGGTCGGTTCAACCTGGACCGGGCTACCCAGGGAGGTGGGAATGCAATGGGGTCATCTGAGGTGGCAAGGGGTCAATGGGGCCACTTGTCTTTGCCTGCACCCCCCAAAAAAAGTTACTCTGTACAAGGGAGACTCTAAGAATCCTGGGTGCAGGAAGCTAAGGTTTGATATATGTGAGGTATAGCAGATGAGTAACATGGTATAGAAGGTTCCAAAAACACATCTGCAAGGCTTACTGAAAACACTCTATTTGCAGAAAAGGATAATAATAACAAAGTTTTCTTCTCCTCCATATTATAATCACTTTACTGTTCCTCTGTTACAGGTTCCTCTGCTACAATGTTATCAAGCATGTCCACAGCAGAAGCGGTAACAAGTACGCAAACCACCACAAACCAGAAAACAAACTCAGTTACTATGGTCCACACAACAGAATTATATACATATTCGCTAACCACATTAGATCCAACTTTCTCTACTCTGGAAAATGTCAGTCAAGGAGATGTGCAATCAGGATCTGTGACCACAAAAGCCTCAATAACAACACCAGGACAAGTCAGATTTAGTAAATCCTCTAATTATCTCACGTCGGGCATAACAACAGGAAATGTGAGTCCAGAGACGTCTACAACCACAGAAATATCCACATCAAAGCAAGTGTCAAATACTGCTTCAACTGAAACACACCAACCTCTGCCAGCTTCTTCAACAACCATGTCAACAAATAAAATAACTGAAAGCAATAACTCTTCCTTTAGTCCTCAAGGAACCTCAAATACACCAGAAGCTACAGCTTCCACTAGTTCTAATCATAGTTATGCCAGTCATGGGGTTTCTCAATCAGAATTTGTGTCTACAACAGCTTCAGTAAAAACAACAACACAAGACAATTCTAGTTTATCAGCTACTACTCTGACATCTGGTGTAGGCACTGATAGTAGCACCCATGAGCCATTTGTTAACACAGAGCTTTCTACATCAAAGGGATTTTCCATGTCTCCTTCAGCTGCTTCTAAATCCAGCTCTTCAACACTTCATACGACCACGACCTCAACAAGTGCAGCAATAGAGAGCAGTGTTTCAAGCAAAATGACCATTGTGTCTAGGGCTCAGGAAACATCATCTGCATCAGCTAAATCGGTCCATAGTGTTACCAGTCATGGGGTTTCTCAATCAGAATTTGTGTCAACAACACCCGCAGTAAAAACACCAACAGAAGTAACTTCTAGACTCCCATCTACTACTGAGACATCTGAAGGATCAACTAAAATTACCAACAATGAGCCATCTAGAAGCTCAGAACCTTCTACATCAAATAAAGTCTCAACATTGCCTTCAAATGCTACACACCAAACCATGTCAACTTCTTTCAATTTATACACCGCAATGACCATGTCAACTACTGATGCAGTTGTCCCACAAACTTCAAGTTCTACTGAAACAGAACTGTCAACTACATTACCTAAATCTTTTACAACGTATACAGAATTATCAAATGTTCCATCAAGTTCAATTCAAACGGAAACCTCAACTATCACATCTTCTCTAACTTCTTCTCAAGTTGAGACTTCATCTATCTTGTCAACAGAAACACCTACTCCCCATCCGACTTCAAGTTCTTCTACAGCATTGTCTACTAAGCAAATAGAAACCACTATTTCTTCTCATGCAGAGCATTCATCCATTTCAGAAATATCTCATCCAAGCTCCACAGGAGCCTCAAGCACTACGTCATCTGTTACTTCATCACCATTTGAGACTTCATCTATCTCATCACCAGGAACTTCCACTCCTGTTGCAACAACAAGTCCTTCTCAAACCTTACTGACTCCTGAAATTTCCACATCACATACATCTCATACAGTGCCTTCAACCATTCCAGAAATGTCACATTCAAGTCCAACAGAAGCCTCAACAACCACAACATCTGCCAGGTCATCCCCTTCTGAAACATCAACTATTTCATCAACCCTGAGCTCAACACAATTAGAACACTCAACCACGGTATCGCCATCAGTTTCAAGTCCCACAGTAACTTCAACCATCTCTCAGTCAAGCTCTTCTGAAACAGAAACATCCACTGCAACAACAGAGGTTTCTTCTGTCTCACTATCTTCAAGTTCAACGGAAACAGAAAGTTCTACTACAGTAAGAGGATCTGTTTCAAGTCAAACAGAGGCTTCAACGACTTCTCAAACATCAAGCTCTTCTAAAACAGAGCCCTCCACTACAATATCAACACTGACTTCTTCAGTTGCATCATCTTCAATCACAACTGAAAAGGAATTTTCCACTATACTGGAAACAACTGGTTCAAGTCAAACAGAACATTCAACTACTCCGCGTTCATCAACTTCTACTCATACATCAACCTTACAGACTACTGAAATTTCCACATCTCATACAGTGCCTTCAACCATTAAAGAAATGTCACATTCAAGTCCAACAGAAGCCTCAACAACCACAACATCTGCCAGGTCATCCCCTTCTGAAACATCAACTATTTCATCAACCCTGAGCTCAACACAATTAGAACACTCAACTACAGTATCGCCATCAGTTTCAAGTCCCACAGTAACTTTAACCATCTCTCAGTCAAGTTCTTTTGAAACAGAAACATCCACTGCAACAACAGAGGTTTCTTCTGTCTCACTATCTTCAAGTTCAACGGAAACAGAAAGTTCAACTACATTAAGAGGATCTGTTTCAAGTCAAACAGAGGCTTCAACGATTTCTCAAACATCAAGCTCTTCTAAAACAGAGCCCTCCACTACCATATCAACACAGGCTTCTTCAGTTGCATCACCTTCAATCACAACTGAAAAGGAATTTTCCACTATACTGGAAACAACTGGTTCAAGTCAAACAGAACATTCAACTACTCCGCATTCATCAACTTCTACTCATACATCAACCTTACAGACTACTGAAATTTCCACATCTCATACAGTGCCTTCAACCATTCCAGAAATCTCACATTCAAGGCCAACAGAAGCCTCAACAACCACAACATCTGTCAGGCCATCACCTTCTGAAACATCAACTATTTCATCAACCCTTAGCTCAACACAATTAGAACACTCAACTACAGTATCGCCATCAGTTTCAAGTCCCACAGTAACTTCAACCATCTCTCAGTCAAGCTCCTCTGAAACAGAAACATCCACTGCAACAGCAGAGGTTTCTTCTGTCTCACTATCTTCAAGTTCAACGGAAACAGAAAGTTCTACTACAGTAAGAGGATCTGTTTCAAGTCAAACAGAGGCTTCAACGATTTCTCAAACATCAAGCTCTTCTAAAACAGAGCCCTCCACTACAATATCAACACAGGCTTCTTCAGTTGCATCACCTTCAATCACAACTGAAAAGGAATTTTCCACTATACTGGAAACAACTGGTTCAAGTCAAACAGAACATTCAACTACTCCGCGTTCATCAACTTCTACTCATACATCAACCTTACAGACTACTGAAATTTCCACATCTCATACAGTGCCTTCAACCATTCCAGAAATGTCACATTCAAGTCCAACAGAAGCCTCAACATCGGCAACATCTGTCAGGTCATCCCCTTCTGAAACCTCAACTATTTCATCAACGCTCAGCTCAACACAATTAGAACACTCAACCACAGTATCGCCATCAGTTTCAAGTCCCACAGTAACTTCAACCATCTCTCAGCCAAGCTCTTCTGAAACAGAAACATCCACTGCAACAACAGAGGTTTTTTCTGTCTCACTATCTTCAAGTTCAACGGAAACAGAAAGTTCTACTACAGTAAGAGGATCTGCTTCAAGTCAAACAGAGGCTTCAACGATTTCTCAAACATCAAGCTCTTCTAAAACAGAGCCCTCCACTACAATATCAACACAGGCTTCTTCAGTTGCATCACCTTCAATCACAACTGAAAAGGAATTTTCCACTATACTGGAAACAACTGGTTCAAGTCAAACAGAACATTCAACTACTCCGCGTTCATCAACTTCTACTCATACATCAACCTTACAGACTACTGAAATTGCCACATCTCATACAGTGCCTTCAACCATTCCAGAAATCTCACATTCAAGTCCAACAGAAGCCTCAACAACCACAACATCTATCAGGTCATCACCTTCTGAAACATCAACTATTTCAACAACCCTTAGCTCAACACAATTAGAACACTCAACTACAGTATCACCATCAGTTTCAAGTCCCACAGTAACTTCAATCATCTCTCAGTCAAGCTCTTCTGAAACAGAAACATCCACTGCAACAACAGAGGTTTCTTCTGTCTCACTATCTTCAAGTTCAACGGAAACAGAAAGTTCTACTACAGTAAGAGGATCTGTTTCAAGTCAAACAGAGGCTTCAACGATTTCTCAAACATCAAGCTCTTCTAAAACAGAGCCCTCCACTACAATATCAACACAGGCTTCTTCAGTTGCATCACCTTCAATCACAACTGAAAAGGAATTTTCCACTATACTGGAAACAACTGGTTCAAGTCAAACAGAACATTCAACTACTCCACATTCATCAACTTCTACTCATACATCAACCTTACAGACTACTGAAATTTCCACATCTCATACAGTTCCTTCAACCATTCAAGAAATGTCACATTCAAGTCCAACAGAAGCTTCAACAACCGCAACATCTGTCAGGTCATCCCCTTCTGAAACCTCAACTATTTCATCAACGCTCAGCTCAACACAATTAGAACACTCAACTACAGTATCGCCATCAGTTTCAAGTCCCACAGTAACTTCAACCATCTCTCAGTCAAGCGCTTCTGAAACAGAAACATCCACTGCAACAACAGAGGTTTCTTCTGTCTCACTATCTTCAAGTTCAACGGAAACAGAAAGTTCTACTACAGTAAGAGGATCTGTTTCAAGTCAAACAGAGGCTTCAACGATTTTTCAAACATCAAGCTTTTCTAAAACAGAGCCCTACACTACAATATCAACACAGGCTTCTTCAGTTGCATCACCTTCAATCACAACTGAAAAGGAATTTTCCACTATACTGGAAACATCTGGTTCAAGTCAAACAGAACATTCAACTACTCCGCGTTCATCAACTTCTACTCATACATCAACCTTACAGACTACTGAAATTTCCACATCTCATACAGTTCCTTCAACCATTACAGAAATGTCACATTCAAGTCCAACAGAAGCTTCAACAACCGCAACATCTGTCAGGTCATCCCCTTCTGAAACCTCCACTATTTCATCAATGCTCAGCTCAACACAATTAGAACACTCAACCACAGTATCGCCATCAGTTTCAAGTCCCACAGTAACTTCAGCCATCTCTCAGTCAAGCTCTTCTGAAACAGAAACATCCACTGCAACAACAGAGGTTTCTTCTATTTCACTATCTTCAAGTTCAACGGAAACAGAAAGTTCTACTACAGTAAGAGGATCTGTTTCAAGTCAAACAGAGGCTTCAACGATTTCTCAAACATCAAGCTCTTCTAAAACAGAGCCCTCCACTACAATATCAACACTGACTTCTTCAGTTGCATCACCTTCAATCACAACTGAAAAGGAATTTTCCACTATACTGGAAACAACTGGTTCAAGTCAAACAGAACATTCAACTACTCCACATTCATCAACTTCTACTCATACATCAACCTTACAGACTTCTGAAATTTCCACATCTCATGCAGTGCCTTCAACCATTCCAGAAATGTCACATTCAAGTCCAACAGAAGCCTCAACAACCACAACATCTGTCAGGTCATCCCCTTCTGAAACCTCAACTATTTCATCAACGCTCAGCTCAACACAATTAGAACACTCAACCACAGTATCGCCATCAGTTTCAAGTCCCACAGTAACTTCAACCATCTCTCAGTCAAGCTCCTCTGAAACAGAAACATCCACTGCAACAACAGAGGTTTCTTCTATCTCACTATCTTCAAGTTCAACGGACACAGAAAGTTCTACTACAGTAAGAGGATCTGTTTCAAGTCAAGCAGAGGCTTCAACGATTTCTCAAACATCAAGCTCTTCTAAAACAGAGCCCTCCACTACAATATCAACACAGGCTTCTTCAGTTGCATCACCTTCAATCACAACTGAAAAGGAATTTTCCACTATACTGGAAACAACTGGTTCAAGTCAAACAGAACATTCAACTACTCCGCGTTCATCAACTTCTACTCATACATCAACCTTACTGACTCCTGAAATTTCCACATCTCATACAGTGCCTTCAACTATTCCAGAAATGTCACATTCAAGTCCAACAGAAGCCTCAACAACCGCAACATCTGACAGGTCATCCCCTTCTGAAACCTCAACTATTTCATCAACGCTCAGCTCAACACAATTAGAACACTCAACTACAGTATCGCCATCAGTTTCAAGTCCCACGGTAACTTCAACCATCTCTCAGTCAAGCTCTTCTGAAACAGAAACATCCACTGCAACAACAGAGGTTTCTTCTATCTCACTATCTTCAAGTTCAACGGAAACAGAAAGTTCTACTACAGTAAGAGGATCTGTTTCAAGTCAAACAGAGGCTTCAACGACTTCTCAAACATCAAGCTCTTCTAAAACAGAGCCCTCCACTACAATATCAACACAGGCTTTTTCAGTTGCATCACCGTCAATCACAACTGAAAAGGAATTTTCCACTATAGTGGAAACAACTGGTTCAAGTCAAACAGAACATTCAACTACTCCACCTTCATCAACTTCTACTCATACATCAACCTTACAGACTACTGAAATTGCCACATCTCATGCAGTGCCTTCAACCATTCCAGAAATGTCACATTCAAGTCCAACAGAAGCCTCAACAACCACAACATCTGTCAGGTCATCCCCTTCTGAAACCTCAACTATTTCATTAACCCTTAGCTCAACACAATTAGAACACTCAACTACAGTATCGCCATCAGTTTCAAGTCCCACAGTAACTTCAGCCATCTCTCAGTCAAGCTCTTCTGAAACAGAAACATCCACTGCAACAACAGAGGTTTCTTCTGTCTCACTATCTTCAAGTTCAACGGAAACAGAAAGTTCTACTACAGTAAGAGGATCTGTTTCAAGTCAAACAGAGGCTTCAACGATTTCTCAAACATCAAGCTCTTCTAAAACAGAGCCCTCCACTACAATATCATCACAAGGTTCTTCAGTTGCATCACATTCAATCACAACTGAAAAGGAATTTTCCACTATACTGGAAACAACTGGTTCAAGACAAACAGAACCTTCAACTACTCCACATTCATCAACTTCTACTCATACATCAACCTTACAGACTACTGAAATTCCCACATCTCATGCAGTGCCTTCAACCATTCCAGAAATCTCACATTCAAGTCCAACAGAAGCCTCAACAACCGCAACATCTGTCAGGTCATCACCTTCTGAAACATCAACTATTTCAACAACCCTTAGCTCAACACAATTAGAACACTCAACTACAGTATCGCCATCAGTTTCAAGTCCCACAGTAACTTCAACCCTCTCTCAGTCAAGCTCCTCTGAAACAGAAACATCTACTGCAACAACAGAGGTTTCTTCTGTCTCACTATCTTCAAGTTCAACGGAAACAGAAAGTTTTACTACAGTAAGAGGATCTGTTTCAAGTCAAACAGAGGCTTCAACGATTTCTCAAACATCAAGCTTTTCTAAAACAGAGCCCTCCACTACAATATCAACACTGACTTCTTTAGTTGCATCACCTTCAATCACAACTGAAAAGGAATTTTCCACTATACTGGAAACAACTGGTTCAAGTCAAACAGAACATTCAACTACTCCACCTTCATCAACTTCTACTCATACATCAACCTTACAGACTTCTGAAATTTCCACATCTCATGCAGTGCCTTCAACCATTCCAGAAATGTCACATTCAAGTCCAACAGAAGCCTCAACAACCACAACATCTGTCAGGTCATCCCCTTCTGAAACCTCAACTATTTCATCAATGCTCAGCTCAACACAATTAGAACACTCAACCACAGTATCACCATCAGTTTCAAGTCCCACAGTAACTTCAACCATCTCTCAGTCAAGCTCTTCTGAAACAGAAACTTCCACTGCAACAACAGAGGTTTCTTCTGTCTCACTATCTTCAAGTTCAACGGAAACAGAAAGTTCTACTACAGTAAGAGGATCTGTTTCAAGTCAAACAGAGGCTTCAACGATTTCTCAAACATCAAGCTCCTCTAAAACAGAGCCTTCCACTACAATATCAACACAGGCTTCTTCAGTTGCATCACCTTCAATCACAACTGAAAAGGAATTTTCCACTATACTGGAAACAACTGGTTCAAGTCAAACAGAACATTCAACTACTCCACCTTCATCAACTTCTACTCATACATCAACCTTACAGACTACTAAAATTGCCACATCTCATACAGTGCCTTCAACCATTCCAGAAATGTCACATTCAAGTCCAACAGAAGCCTCAACAACCACAACATCTGTCAGGTCATCCCCTTCTGAAACCTCAACTATTTCATCAACCCTTAGCTCAACACAATTAGAACACTCAACTACAGTATCGCCATCAGTTTCAAGTCCCACAGTAACTTCAGCCATCTCTCAGTCAAGCTCTTCTGAAACAGAAACATCCACTGCAACAACAGAGGTTTCTTCTGTCTCACTATCTTCAAGTTCAACGGAAACAGAAAGTTCTACTACAGTAAGAGGATCTGTTTCAAGTCAAACAGAGGCTTCAACGATTTCTCAAACATCAAGCTTTTCTAAAACAGAGCCCTCCACTACAATATCAACACTGACTTCTTTAGTTGCATCACCTTCAATCACAACTGAAAAGGAATTTTCCACTATACTGGAAACAACTGGTTCAAGTCAAACAGAACATTCAACTACTCCACCTTCATCAACTTCTACTCATACATCAACCTTACAGACTTCTGAAATTTCCACATCTCATGCAGTGCCTTCAACCATTCCAGAAATGTCACATTCAAGTCCAACAGAAGCCTCAACAACCACAACATCTGTCAGGTCATCCCCTTCTGAAACCTCAACTATTTCATCAATGCTCAGCTCAACACAATTAGAACACTCAACCACAGTATCGCCATCAGTTTCAAGTCCCACAGTAACTTCAACCATCTCTCAGTCAAGCTCTTCTGAAACAGAAACATCCACTGCAATAACAGAGGTTTCTTCTGTCTCACTATCTTCAAGTTCAACGGAAACAGAAAGTTCTACTACAGTAAGAGGATCTGTTTCAAGTCAAACAGAGGCTTCAACGATTTCTCAAACATCAAGCTCTTCTAAAACAGAGCCCTCCACTACAATATCAACACAGGCTTCTTCAGTTGCATCACCTTCAATCACAACTGAAAAGGAATTGTCCACTATACTGGAAACAACTGGTTCAAGTCAAACAGAACATTCAACTACTCCGCGTTCATCAACTTCTACTCATACATCAACCTTACAGACTTCTGAAATTTCCACATCTCATGCAGTGCCTTCAACCATTCCAGAAATGTCACATTCAAGTCCAACAGAAGCCTCAACAACCACAACATCTGTCAGGTCATCCCCTTCTGAAACCTCAACTATTTCATCAACGCTCAGCTCAACACAATTAGAACACTCAACCACAGTATCGCCATCAGTTTCAAGTCCCACAGTAACTTCAACCATCTCTCAGTCAAGCTCCTCTGAAACAGAAACATCCACTGCAACAACAGAGGTTTCTTCTGTCTCACTATCTTCAAGTTCAACGGAAACAGAAAGTTCTACTACAGTAAGAGGATCTGTTTCAAGTCAAACAGAGGCTTCAACGATTTCTCAAACATCAAGCTTTTCTAAAACAGAGCCCTCCACTACAATATCAACACTGACTTCTTTAGTTGCATCACCTTCAATCACAACTGAAAAGGAATTTTCCACTATACTGGAAACAACTGGTTCAAGTCAAACAGAACATTCAACTACTCCGCGTTCATCAACTTCTACTCATACATCAACCTTACAGACTTCTGAAATTTCCACATCTCATACAGTTCCTTCAACCATTACAGAAATGTCACATTCAAGTCCAACAGAAGCTTCAACAACCGCAACATCTGTCAGGTCATCCCCTTCTGAAACCTCAACTATTTCATCAATGCTCAGCTCAACACAATTAGAACACTCAACCACAGTATCACCATCAGTTTCAAGTCCCACAGTAACTTCAACCATCTCTCAGTCAAGCTCTTCTGAAACAGAAACATCCACTGCAACAACAGAGGTTTCTTCTATTTCACTATCTTCAAGTTCAACGGAAACAGAAAGTTCTACTACAGTAAGAGGATCTGTTTCAAGTCAAACAGAGGCTTCAACGATTTCTCAAACATCAAGCTCTTCTAAAACAGAGCCCTCCACTACAATATCAACACTGACTTCTTCAGTTGCATCACCTTCAATCACAACTGAAAAGGAATTTTCCACTATACTGGAAACAACTGGTTCAAGTCAAACAGAACATTCAACTACTCCACATTCATCAACTTCTACTCATACATCAACCTTACAGACTTCTGAAATTTCCACATCTCATGCAGTGCCTTCAACCATTCCAGAAATGTCACATTCAAGTCCAACAGAAGCCTCAACAACCACAACATCTGTCAGGTCATCCCCTTCTGAAACCTCAACTATTTCATCAACGCTCAGCTCAACACAATTAGAACACTCAACTACAGTATCGCCATCAGTTTCAAGTCCCACAGTAACTTCAACCCTCTCTCAGTCAAGCTCCTCTGAAACAGAAACATCCACTGCAACAACAGAGGTTTCTTCTGTCTCACTATCTTCAAGTTCAACGGAAACAGAAAGTTCTACTACAGTAAGAGGATCTGTTTCAAGTCAAACAGAGGCTTCAACGATTTCTCAAACATCAAGCTCTTCTAAAACAGAGCCCTCCACTACAATATCAACACTGACTTCTTTAGTTGCATCACCTTCAATCACAACTGAAAAGGAATTTTCCACTATAGTGGAAACAACTGGTTCAAGTCAAACAGAACATTCAACTACTCCACCTTCATCAACTTCTACTCATACATCAACCTTACAGACTACTGAAATTGCCACATCTCATGCAGTGCCTTCAACCATTCCAGAAATGTCACATTCAAGTCCAACAGAAGCCTCAACAACCACAACATCTGTCAGGCCATCCCCTTCTGAAACCTCAACTATTTCATCAATGCTCAGCTCAACACAATTAGAACACTCAACCACAGTATCGCCATCAGTTTCAAGTCCCACAGTAACTTCAGCCATCTCTCAGTCAAGCTCTTCTGAAACAGAAACATCCACTGCAACAACAGAGGTTTCTTCTGTCTCACTATCTTCAAGTTCAACGGAAACAGAAAGTTCTACTACAGTAAGAGGATCTGTTTCAAGTCAAACAGAGGCTTCAACGATTTCTCAAACATCAAGCTCTTCTAAAACAGAGCCCTCCACTACAATATCAACACAGGCTTCTTCAGTTGCATCACCTTCAATCACAACTGAAAAGGAATTTTCCACTATACTGGAAACAACTGGTTCAAGTCAAACAGAACATTCAACTACTCCGCGTTCATCAACTTCTACTCATACATTAACCTTACAGACTTCTGAAATTTCCACATCTCATACAGTGCCTTCAACCATTCCAGAAATGTCACATTCAAGTCCAACAGAAGCCTCAACAACCACAACATCTGTCAGGTCATCCCCTTCTGAAACCTCAACTATTTCATCAACCCGTAGCTCAACACAATTAGAACACTCAACTACAGTATCGCCATCAGTTTCAAGTCCCACAGTAACTTCAACCATCTCTCAGTCAAGCTCTTCTGAAACAGAAACTTCCACTGCAACAACAGAGGTTTCTTCTGTCTCACTATCTTCAAGTTCAACGGAAACAGAAAGTTCTACTACAGTAAGAGGATCTGTTTCAAGTCAAACAGAGGCTTCAACGATTTCTCAAACATCAAGCTCCTCTAAAACAGAGCCTTCCACTACAATATCAACACAGGCTTCTTCAGTTGCATCACCTTCAATCACAACTGAAAAGGAATTTTCCACTATACTGGAAACAACTGGTTCAAGTCAAACAGAACATTCAACTACTCCACCTTCATCAACTTCTACTCATACATCAACCTTACAGACTACTAAAATTGCCACATCTCATACAGTGCCTTCAACCATTCCAGAAATGTCACATTCAAGTCCAACAGAAGCCTCAACAACCACAACATCTGTCAGGTCATCCCCTTCTGAAACCTCAACTATTTCATCAACCCTTAGCTCAACACAATTAGAACACTCAACTACAGTATCGCCATCAGTTTCAAGTCCCACAGTAACTTCAGCCATCTCTCAGTCAAGCTCTTCTGAAACAGAAACATCCACTGCAACAACAGAGGTTTCTTCTGTCTCACTATCTTCAAGTTCAACGGAAACAGAAAGTTCTACTACAGTAAGAGGATCTGTTTCAAGTCAAACAGAGGCTTCAACGATTTCTCAAACATCAAGCTTTTCTAAAACAGAGCCCTCCACTACAATATCAACACTGACTTCTTTAGTTGCATCACCTTCAATCACAACTGAAAAGGAATTTTCCACTATACTGGAAACAACTGGTTCAAGTCAAACAGAACATTCAACTACTCCACCTTCATCAACTTCTACTCATACATCAACCTTACAGACTTCTGAAATTTCCACATCTCATGCAGTGCCTTCAACCATTCCAGAAATGTCACATTCAAGTCCAACAGAAGCCTCAACAACCACAACATCTGTCAGGTCATCCCCTTCTGAAACCTCAACTATTTCATCAATGCTCAGCTCAACACAATTAGAACACTCAACCACAGTATCGCCATCAGTTTCAAGTCCCACAGTAACTTCAACCATCTCTCAGTCAAGCTCTTCTGAAACAGAAACATCCACTGCAATAACAGAGGTTTCTTCTGTCTCACTATCTTCAAGTTCAACGGAAACAGAAAGTTCTACTACAGTAAGAGGATCTGTTTCAAGTCAAACAGAGGCTTCAACGATTTCTCAAACATCAAGCTCTTCTAAAACAGAGCCCTCCACTACAATATCAACACAGGCTTCTTCAGTTGCATCACCTTCAATCACAACTGAAAAGGAATTGTCCACTATACTGGAAACAACTGGTTCAAGTCAAACAGAACATTCAACTACTCCGCGTTCATCAACTTCTACTCATACATCAACCTTACAGACTTCTGAAATTTCCACATCTCATGCAGTGCCTTCAACCATTCCAGAAATGTCACATTCAAGTCCAACAGAAGCCTCAACAACCACAACATCTGTCAGGTCATCCCCTTCTGAAACCTCAACTATTTCATCAACGCTCAGCTCAACACAATTAGAACACTCAACCACAGTATCGCCATCAGTTTCAAGTCCCACAGTAACTTCAACCATCTCTCAGTCAAGCTCCTCTGAAACAGAAACATCCACTGCAACAACAGAGGTTTCTTCTGTCTCACTATCTTCAAGTTCAACGGAAACAGAAAGTTCTACTACAGTAAGAGGATCTGTTTCAAGTCAAACAGAGGCTTCAACGATTTCTCAAACATCAAGCTTTTCTAAAACAGAGCCCTCCACTACAATATCAACACTGACTTCTTTAGTTGCATCACCTTCAATCACAACTGAAAAGGAATTTTCCACTATACTGGAAACAACTGGTTCAAGTCAAACAGAACATTCAACTACTCCGCGTTCATCAACTTCTACTCATACATCAACCTTACAGACTTCTGAAATTTCCACATCTCATGCAGTGCCTTCAACCATTCCAGAAATCTCACATTCAAGTCCAACAGAAGCCTCAACAACCACAACATCTGTCAGGTCATCCCCTTCTGAAACCTCAACTATTTCATCAATGCTCAGCTCAACACAATTAGAACACTCAACCACAGTATCACCATCAGTTTCAAGTCCCACAGTAACTTCAACCATCTCTCAGTCAAGCTCTTCTGAAACAGAAACATCCACTGCAATAACAGAGGTTTCTTCTTTCTCACTATCTTCAAGTTCAACGGAAACAGAAAGTTCTACTACAGTAAGAGGATCTGTTTCAAGTCAAACAGAGGCTTCAACGATTTCTCAAACATCAAGCTCTTCTAAAACAGAGCCCTCCACTACAATATCAACACAGGCTTCTTCAGTTGCATCATCTTCAATCACAACTGAAAAGGAATTTTCCACTATACTGGAAACAACTGGTTCAAGTCAAACAGAACATTCAACTACTCCACCTTCATCAACTTCTACTCATACATCAACCTTACAGACTTCTGAAATTTCCACATCTCATACAGTGCCTTCAACCATTCCAGAAATGTCACATTCAAGTCCAACAGAAGCCTCAACAACCACAACATCTGTCAGGTCATCACCTTCTGAAACATCAACTATTTCAACAACCCTTAGCTCAACACAATTAGAACACTCAACTACAGTATCGCCATCAGTTTCAAGTCCCACAGTAACTTCAACCCTCTCTCAGTCAAGCTCCTCTGAAACAGAAACATCCACTGCAACAACAGAGGTTTCTTCTGTCTCACTATCTTCAAGTTCAACGGAAACAGAAAGTTCTACTACAGTAAGAGGATCTGTTTCAAGTCAAACAGAGGCTTCAACGATTTCTCAAACATCAAGCTCTTCTAAAACAGAGCCCTCCACTACAATATCAACACTGACTTCTTTAGTTGCATCACCTTCAATCACAACTGAAAAGGAATTTTCCACTATACTGGAAACAACTGGTTCAAGTCAAACAGAACATTCAACTACTCCACCTTCATCAACTTCTACTCATACATCAACCTTACAGACTTCTGAAATTTCCACATCTCATGCAGTGCCTTCAACCATTCCAGAAATGTCACATTCAAGTCCAACAGAAGCCTCAACAACCACAACATCTGTCAGGCCATCCCCTTCTGAAACCTCAACTATTTCATCAATGCTCAGCTCAACACAATTAGAACACTCAACCACAGTATCGCCATCAGTTTCAAGTCCCACAGTAACTTCAGCCATCTCTCAGTCAAGCTCTTCTGAAACAGAAACATCCACTGCAACAACAGAGGTTTCTTCTGTCTCACTATCTTCAAGTTCAACGGAAACAGAAAGTTCTACTACAGTAAGAGGATCTGTTTCAAGTCAAACAGAGGCTTCAACGATTTCTCAAACATCAAGCTCTTCTAAAACAGAGCCCTCCACTACAATATCAACACAGGCTTCTTCAGTTGCATCACCTTCAATCACAACTGAAAAGGAATTTTCCACTATACTGGAAACAACTGGTTCAAGTCAAACAGAACATTCAACTACTCCGCGTTCATCAACTTCTACTCATACATTAACCTTACAGACTTCTGAAATTTCCACATCTCATACAGTGCCTTCAACCATTCCAGAAATGTCACATTCAAGTCCAACAGAAGCCTCAACAACCACAACATCTGTCAGGTCATCCCCTTCTGAAACCTCAACTATTTCATCAACCCGTAGCTCAACACAATTAGAACACTCAACTACAGTATCGCCATCAGTTTCAAGTCCCACAGTAACTTCAACCATCTCTCAGTCAAGCTCTTCTGAAACAGAAACATCCACTGCAACAACAGAGGTTTCTTCTGTCTCACTATCTTCAAGTTCAACGGAAACAGAAAGTTCTACTACAGTAAGAGGATCTGTTTCAAGTCAAACAGAGGCTTCAACGATTTCTCAAACATCAAGCTCTTCTAAAACAGAGCCCTCCACTACAATATCAACACAGGCTTCTTCAGTTGCATCACCTTCAATCACAACTGAAAAGGAATTTTCCACTATACTGGAAACAACTGGTTCAAGTCAAACAGAACATTCAACTACTCCGCATTCATCAACTTCTACTCATACATCAACCTTACAGACTTCTGAAATTGCCACATCTCATACAGTGCCTTCAACCATTCCAGAAATCTCACATTCAAGTCCAACAGAAGCCTCAACAACCACAACATCTGTCAGGTCATCACCTTCTGAAACATCAACTATTTCATCAACCCTTAGCTCAACACAATTAGAACACTCAACTACAGTATCGCCATCAGTTTCAAGTCCCATCTCTCAGTCAAGCTCTTCTGAAACAGAAACATCCACTGCAACAACAGAGGTTTCTTCTGTTTCACTATCTTCAAGTTCAACGGAAACAGAAAGTTCTACTACAGTAAGAGGATCTGTTTCAAGTCAAACAGAGGCTTCAACAATTTCTCAAACATCAAGCTCTTCTACAACAGACCCCTCCACTACAATATCAACACAGGCTTCTTCAGTTGCATCACCTTCAATCACAACTGAAAAGGAATTTTCCACTATACTGGAAACAACTGGTTCAAGTCAAACAGAACATTCAACTACTCTGCGTTCATCAACTTCTACTCATACATCAACCTTACAGACTTCTGAAATTTCCACATCTCATGCAGTGCCTTCAACTATTCCAGAAATGTCACATTCAAGTCCAACAGAAGCCTCAACAACCACAACATCTGTCAGGTCATCCCCTTCTGAAACCTCAACTATTTCATCAACCCTTAGCTCAACACAATTAGAACACTCAACTACAGTATCGCCATCAGTTTCAAGTCCCACAGTAACTTCAACCATCTCGCAGTCAAGTTCTTCTGAAACAGAAACATCCACTGCAACAATAGAGGTTTCTTCTGTCTCACTATCTTCAAGTTCAACTGAAACAGAAAGTTCTACTACAGTAAGAGGATCTGTTTCAAGTCAAACAGAGGCTCCAACGACTTCTCAAACATCAAGCTCTTCTAAAACAGAGTCCTCCACTACAATATCAACACAGGCTTCTTCAGTTGCATCACCTTCAATCACAACTGAAAAGGAATTTCCCACTATACTGGAAACAACTGGTTCAAGTCAAACAGAACATTCAACTACTCCGCGTTCATCAACTTATACTCATACATCAACCTTACAGACTACTGAAATTGCCACATCTCATACAGTGCCTTCAACCATTCCAGAAATGTCACATTCAAGTCCAACAGAAGCCTCAACAACCGCAACATCTGTCAGGTCATCACCTTCTGAAACATCAACTATTTTATCAACCCTTAGCTCAACACAATTAGAACACTCAACTATAGTATCGCCATCAGTTTCAAGTCCCACAGTAACTTCAACCATCTCTCAGTCAAGCTCTTCTGAAACAGAAACATCCACTGCAACAACAGAGGTTTCTTCTGTCTCACTATCTTCAAGTTCAACGGAAACAGAAAGTTCTACTACAGTAAGAGGATCTGTTTCAAGTCAAACAGAGGCTTCAACGATTTCTCAAACATCAAGCTCTTCTAAAACAGAGCCCTCCACTACAATATCAACACAGGCTTCTTCAGTTGCATCACCTTCAATCACAACTGAAAAGGAATTTTCCACTATACTGGAAACAACTGGTTCAAGTCAAACAGAACATTCAACTACTCCGCATTCATCAACTTCTACTCATACATCAACCTTACAGACTTCTGAAATTTCCACATCTCATGCAGTGCCTTCAACCATTCCAGAAATGTCACATTCAAGTCCAACAGAAGCCTCAACAACCACAACATCTGTCAGGTCATCACCTTCTGAAACATCAACTATTTTATCAACCCTTAGCTCAACACAATTAGAACACTCAACTATAGTATCGCCATCAGTTTCAAGTCCCACAGTAACTTCAACCATCTCTCAGTCAAGCTCTTCTGAAACAGAAACATCCACTGCAACAACAGAGGTTTCTTCTGTCTCACTATCTTCAAGTTCAACGGAAACAGAAAGTTCTACTACAGTAAGAGGATCTGTTTCAAGTCAAACAGAGGCTTCAACGATTTCTCAAACATCAAGCTCTTCTAAAACAGAGCCCTCCACTACAATATCAACACAGGCTTCTTCAGTTGCATCACCTTCAATCACAACTGAAAAGGAATTTTCCACTATACTGGAAACAACTGGTTCAAGTCAAACAGAACATTCAACTACTCCGCATTCATCAACTTCTACTCATACATCAACCTTACAGACTACTGAAATTGCCACATCTCATACAGTGCCTTCAACCATTCCAGAAATCTCACATTCAAGTCCATCAGAAGCCTCAACAACCGCAACACCTGTCAGGTCATCCCCTTCTGAAACCTCAACAATTTCATCAACGCTCAGCTCAACACAATTAGAACACTCAACCACAGTATCGCCATCAGTTTCAAGTCCTACAGTAACTTCAACCATCTCTCAGTCAAGCTCTTCTGAAACAGAAACATCCACTGCAACAACAGAGGTTTCTTCTGTCTCACTATCTTCAAGTTCAACGGAAACAGAAAGTTCTACTACAGTAAGAGGATCTGTTTCAAGTCAAACAGAGGCTTCAACGATTTCTCAAACATCAAGCTCTTCTAAAACAGAGCCCTCCACTACAATATCAACACAGGCTTCTTCAGTTGCATCACCTTCAATCACAACTGAAAAAGAATTTTCCACTATACTGGAAACAACTGGTTCAAGTCAAACAGAACATTCAACTACTCTGCGTTCATCAACTTCTACTCATATATCAACCTTACAGACTACTGAAATTTCCACATCTCATACAGTTCCTTCAACCATTCCAGAAATGTCACATTCAAGTCCAACAGAAGCATCAACCACCACAACATCTGTCAGGTCATCCCCTTCTGAAACCTCATCTATTTCATCAACGCTCAGCTCAACACAATTAGAACACTCAACCACAGTATTGCCATCAGTTTCAAGTCCCACAGTAGCTTCAACCATCTCTCAGTCAAGCTCTTCTGAAAAAGAAACATCCACTGCAACAACAGAGGTTTCTTCTGTCTCACTATCTTCAAGTTCAACGGAAACAGAAAGTTCTACTACAGTAAGAGGATCTGTTTCAAGTCAAACAGAGGCTTCAACGATTTCTCAAACATCAAGCTCTTCTAAAACAGAGCCCTCCACTACAATATCAACACAGGCTTCTTCAGTTGCATCACCTTCAATCACAACTGAAAAGGAATTTTCCACTATACTGGAAACAACTGGTTCAAGTCAAACAGAACATTCAACTACTCCACCTTCATCAACTTCTACTCATACATCAACCTTACAGACTACTGAAATTGCCACATCTCATGCAGTGCCTTCAATCATTCCAGAAATCTCACATTCAAGTCCAACAGAAGCCTCAACAACCACAACATCTGTCAGGTCATCACCTTCTGAAACATCAACTATTTCATCAACCCTTAGCTCAACACAATTAGAACACTCAACTACAGTATCACCATCAGTTTTAAGTCCCACAGTAACTTCAACCATCTCTCAGTCAAGCTCCTCTGAAACAGAAACATCCACTGCAACAACAGAGGTTTCTTCTGTCTCACTATCTTCAAGTTCAACGGAAACAGAAAGTTCTACTACAGTAAGAGGATCTGTTTCAAGTCAAACAGAGGCTTCAACGATTTCTCAAACATCAAGCTCTTCTAAAACAGAGCCCTCCACTACAATATCAACACAGGCTTCTTCAGTTGCATCACCTTCAATCACAACTGAAAAGGAATTTTCCACTATACTGGAAACAACTGGTTCAAGTCAAACAGAACATTCAACTACTCCGCATTCATCAACTTCTACTCATACATCAACCTTACAGACTTCTGAAATTGCCACATCTCATACAGTGCCTTCAACCATTCCAGAAATCTCACATTCAAGTCCAACAGAAGCCTCAACAACCACAACATCTGTCAGGTCATCACCTTCTGAAACATCAACTATTTCATCAACCCTTAGCTCAACACAATTCGAACACTCAACTACAGTATCGCCATCAGTTTCAAGTCCCATCTCTCAGTCAAGCTCTTCTGAAACAGAAACATCCACTGCAACAACAGAGGTTTCTTCTGTTTCACTATCTTCAAGTTCAACGGAAACAGAAAGTTCTACTACAGTAAGAGGATCTGTTTCAAGTCAAACAGAGGCTTCAACAATTTCTCAAACATCAAGCTCTTCTACAACAGACCCCTCCACTACAATATCAACACAGGCTTCTTCAGTTGCATCACCTTCAATCACAACTGAAAAGGAATTTTCCACTATACTGGAAACAACTGGTTCAAGTCAAACAGAACATTCAACTACTCTGCGTTCATCAACTTCTACTCATACATCAACCTTACAGACTTCTGAAATTTCCACATCTCATGCAGTGCCTTCAACTATTCCAGAAATGTCACATTCAAGTCCAACAGAAGCCTCAACAACCACAACATCTGTCAGGTCATCCCCTTCTGAAACCTCAACTATTTCATCAACCCTTAGCTCAACACAATTAGAACACTCAACTACAGTATCGCCATCAGTTTCAAGTCCCACAGTAACTTCAACCATCTCGCAGTCAAGTTCTTCTGAAACAGAAACATCCACTGCAACAATAGAGGTTTCTTCTGTCTCACTATCTTCAAGTTCAACTGAAACAGAAAGTTCTACTACAGTAAGAGGATCTGTTTCAAGTCAAACAGAGGCTCCAACGACTTCTCAAACATCAAGCTCTTCTAAAACAGAGCCCTCCACTACAATATCAACACAGGCTTCTTCAGTTGCATCACCTTCAATCACAACTGAAAAGGAATTTCCCACTATACTGGAAACAACTGGTTCAAGTCAAACAGAACATTCAACTACTCCGCGTTCATCAACTTATACTCATACATCAACCTTACAGACTACTGAAATTGCCACATCTCATACAGTGCCTTCAACCATTCCAGAAATGTCACATTCAAGTCCAACAGAAGCCTCAACAACCGCAACATCTGTCAGGTCATCACCTTCTGAAACATCAACTATTTTATCAACCCTTAGCTCAACACAATTAGAACACTCAACTATAGTATCGCCATCAGTTTCAAGTCCCACAGTAACTTCAACCATCTCTCAGTCAAGCTCTTCTGAAACAGAAACATCCACTGCAACAACAGAGGTTTCTTCTGTCTCACTATCTTCAAGTTCAACGGAAACAGAAAGTTCTACTACAGTAAGAGGATCTGTTTCAAGTCAAACAGAGGCTTCAACGATTTCTCAAACATCAAGCTCTTCTAAAACAGAGCCCTCCACTACAATATCAACACAGGCTTCTTCAGTTGCATCACCTTCAATCACAACTGAAAAGGAATTTTCCACTATACTGGAAACAACTGGTTCAAGTCAAACAGAACATTCAACTACTCCACGTTCATCAACTTCTACTCATACATCAACCTTACAGACTACTGAAATTGCCACATCTCATACAGTGCCTTCAACCATTCCAGAAATCTCACATTCAAGTCCATCAGAAGCCTCAACAACCGCAACACCTGTCAGGTCATCCCCTTCTGAAACCTCAACAATTTCATCAACGCTCAGCTCAACACAATTAGAACACTCAACCACAGTATCGCCATCAGTTTCAAGTCCTACAGTAACTTCAACCATCTCTCAGTCAAGCTCTTCTGAAACAGAAACATCCACTGCAACAACAGAGGTTTCTTCTGTCTCACTATCTTCAAGTTCAACGGAAACAGAAAGTTCTACTACAGTAAGAGGATCTGTTTCAAGTCAAACAGAGGCTTCAACGATTTCTCAAACATCAAGCTCTTCTAAAACAGAGCCCTCCACTACAATATCAACACAGGCTTCTTCAGTTGCATCACCTTCAATCACAACTGAAAAAGAATTTTCCACTATACTGGAAACAACTGGTTCAAGTCAAACAGAACATTCAACTACTCTGCGTTCATCAACTTCTACTCATATATCAACCTTACAGACTACTGAAATTTCCACATCTCATACAGTTCCTTCAACCATTCCAGAAATGTCACATTCAAGTCCAACAGAAGCATCAACCACCACAACATCTGTCAGGTCATCCCCTTCTGAAACCTCATCTATTTCATCAACGCTCAGCTCAACACAATTAGAACACTCAACCACAGTATTGCCATCAGTTTCAAGTCCCACAGTAGCTTCAACCATCTCTCAGTCAAGCTCTTCTGAAAAAGAAACATCCACTGCAACAACAGAGGTTTCTTCTGTCTCACTATCTTCAAGTTCAACGGAAACAGAAAGTTCTACTACAGTAAGAGGATCTGTTTCAAGTCAAACAGAGGCTTCAACGATTTCTCAAACATCAAGCTCTTCTAAAACAGAGCCCTCCACTACAATATCAACACAGGCTTCTTCAGTTGCATCACCTTCAATCACAACTGAAAAGGAATTTTCCACTATACTGGAAACAACTGGTTCAAGTCAAACAGAACATTCAACTACTCCACCTTCATCAACTTCTACTCATACATCAACCTTACAGACTACTGAAATTGCCACATCTCATGCAGTGCCTTCAATCATTCCAGAAATCTCACATTCAAGTCCAACAGAAGCCTCAACAACCACAACATCTGTCAGGTCATCACCTTCTGAAACATCAACTATTTCATCAACCCTTAGCTCAACACAATTAGAACACTCAACTACAGTATCACCATCAGTTTTAAGTCCCACAGTAACTTCAACCATCTCTCAGTCAAGCTCCTCTGAAACAGAAACATCCACTGCAACAACAGAGGTTTCTTCTGTCTCACTATCTTCAAGTTCAACGGAAACAGAAAGTTCTACTACAGTAAGAGGATCTGTTTCAAGTCAAACAGAGGCTTCAACGATTTCTCAAACATCAAGCTCTTCTAAAACAGAGCCCTCCACTACAATATCAACACAGGCTTCTTCAGTTGCATCACCTTCAATCACAACTGAAAAGGAATTTTCCACTGTACTGGAAACAACTGGTTCAAGTCAAACAGAACATTCAACTACTCCACCTTCATCAACTTCTACTCATACATCAACCTTACATACTACTGAAATTTTCACATCTCATGCAGTGCCTTCAACCATTCCAGAAATGTCACATTCAAGTCCAACAGAAGCCTCAACAACCACAACATCTGTCAGGTCATCACCTTCTGAAACATCAACCATTTCAACAACCCTTAGCTCAACACAATTAGAACACTCAACTACAGTATCGCCATCAGTTTCAAGTCCCACAGTAACTTCAACCATCTCTCAGTCAAGCTCCTCTGAAACAGAAACATCCACTGCAACAACAGAGGTTTCTTCTGTCTCACTATCTTCAAGTTCAACGGAAACAGAAAGTTCTACTACAGTAAGAGGATCTGTTTCAAGTCAAACAGAGGCTTCAACGATTTCTCAAACATCAAGCTCTTCTAAAACAGAGCCCTCCACTACAATATCAACACAGGCTTCTTCAGTTGCATCACCTTCAATCACAACTGAAAAGGAATTTTCCACTATACTGGAAACAACTGGTTCAAGTCAAACAGAACATTCAACTACTACACCTTCATCAACTTCTACTCATACATCAACCTTACAGACTACTGAAATTGCCACATCTCATGCAGTGCCTTCAATCATTCCAGAAATCTCACATTCAAGTCCAACAGAAGCCTCAACAACCACAACATCTGTCAGGTCATCACCTTCTGAAACATCAACTATTTCATCAACCCTTAGCTCAACACAATTAGAACACTCAACTACAGTATCGACATCAGTTTTAAGTCCCACAGTAACTTCAACCATCTCTCAGTCAAGCTCCTCTGAAACAGAAACATCCACTGCAACAACAGAGGTTTCTTCTGTCTCACTATCTTCAAGTTCAACGGAAACAGAAAGTTCTACTACAGTAAGAGGATCTGTTTCAAGTCAAACAGAGGCTTCAACGATTTCTCAAACATCAAGCTCTTCTAAAACAGAGCCCTCCACTACAATATCAACACAGGCTTCTTCAGTTGCATCACCTTCAATCACAACTGAAAAGGAATTTTCCACTGTACTGGAAACAACTGGTTCAAGTCAAACAGAACATTCAACTACTCCACCTTCATCAACTTCTACTCATACATCAACCTTACATACTACTGAAATTTTCACATCTCATGCAGTGCCTTCAACCATTCCAGAAATGTCACATTCAAGTCCAACAGAAGCCTCAACAACCGCAACATCTGTCAGGTCATCCCCTTCTGAAACCTCAACTATTTCATCAACGTTCAGCTCAACACAATTAGAACACTCAACTACAGTATCGCCATCAGTTTCAAGTCCCACAGTAACTTCAACCATCTCTCAGTCAAGCTCCTCTGAAACAGAAAGATCCACTGCAACAACAGAGGTTTCTTCTGTCTCACTATCTTCAAGTTCAACGGAAACAGAAAGTTCTACTACAGTAAGAGGATCTGTTTCAAGTCAAACAGAGGCTTCAACGATTTCTCAAACATCAAGCTCTTCTAAAACAGAGCCCTCCACTACAATATCAACAAAGGCTTCTTCAGTTGCATCACCTTCAATCACAACTGAAAAGGAATTTTCCACTATACTGGAAACAACTGGTTCAAGTCAAACAGAACATTCAACTACTCCACCTTCATCAACTTCTACTCATACATCAACCTTACAGACTACTGAAATTGCCACATCTCATACAGTGCCTTCAACCATTCCAGAAATCTCACATTCAAGTCCAACAGAAGCCTCAACAACCACAACATCTGTCAAGTCATCCCCTTCTGAAACCTCAACTATTTCATCAACCCTTAGCTCAACACAATTAGAACACTCAACTATAGTATCGCCATCAGTTTCAAGTCCCACAGTAACTTCAACCATCTCTCAGTCAAGCTCTTCTGAAAAAGAAACATCCACTGCAACAACAGAGGTTTCTTCTGTCTCACTATCTTCAAGTTCAACGGAAACAGAAAGTTCTACTACAGTAAGAGGATCTGTTTCAAGTCAAACAGAGGCTTCAACGATTTCTCAAACATCAAGCTTTTCTAAAACAGAGCCCTCCACTACAATATCAACACAGGCTTCTTCAGTTGCATCACCTTCAATCACAACTGAAAAGGAATTTTCCACTATACTGGAAACAACTGGTTCAAGTCAAACAGAACATTCAACTACTCCACCTTCATCAACTTCTACTCATACATCAACCTTACAGACTTCTGAAATTTCCACATCTCATGCAGTGCCTTCAACCATTCCAGAAATGTCACATTCAAGTCCAACAGAAGCCTCAACAACCAAAACATCTGTCAGGTCATCCCCTTCTGAAACCTCAACTATTTCATCAACGTTCAGCTCAACACAATTAGAACACTCAACTACAGTATCGCCATCAGTTTCAAGTCCCACAGTAACTTCAACCATCTCTCAGTCAAGCTCCTCTGAAACAGAAACATCCACTGCAACAACAGAGGTTTCTTCTGTCTCACTATCTTCAAGTTCAACGGAAACAGAAAGTTCTACTACAGTAAGAGGATCTGTTTCAAGTCAAACAGAGGCTTCAACGATTTCTCAAACATCAAGCTTTTCTAAAACAGAGCCCTCCACTACAATATCAACACAGGCTTCTTCAGTTGCATCACCTTCAATCACAACTGAAAAGGAATTTTCCACTATACTGGAAACAACTGGTTCAAGTCAAACAGAACATTCAACTACTCCACCTTCATCAACTTCTACTCATACATCAACCTTACAGACTTCTGAAATTTCCACATCTCATGCAGTGCCTTCAACCATTCCAGAAATGTCACATTCAAGTCCAACAGAAGCCTCAACAACCACAACATCTGTCAGGTCATCCCCTTCTGAAACCTCAACTATTTCATCAACGCTCAGCTCAACACAATTAGAACACTCAACTACAGTATCGCCATCAGTTTCAAGTCCCACAGTAACTTCAACCATCTCTCAGTCAAGCTCCTCTGAAACAGAAACATCCACTGCAACAACAGAGGTTTCTTCTGTCTCACTATCTTCAAGTTCAACGGAAACAGAAAGTTCTACTACAGTAAGAGGATCTGTTTCAAGTCAAACAGAGGCTTCAACGATTTCTCAAACATCAAGCTCTTCTAAAACAGAGCCCTCCACTACAATATCAACACAGGCTTCTTCAGTTGCATCACCTTCAATCACAACTGAAAAGGAATTTTCCACTATACTGGAAACAACTGGTTCAAGTCAAACAGAACATTCAACTACTCCACCTTCATCAACTTCTACTCATACATCAACCTTACAGACTTCTGAAATTGCCACATCTCATACAGTGCCTTCAACCATTCCAGAAATCTCACATTCAAGTCCAACAGAAGCCTCAACAACCACAACATCTGTCAGGTCATCCCCTTCTGAAACCTCATCTATTTCATCAACGCTCAGCTCAACACAATTAGAACACTCAACCACAGTATCGCCATCAGTTTCAAGTCCCACAGTAGCTTCAACCATCTCTCAGTCAAGCTCTTCTGAAACAGAAACATCCACTGCAACAACAGAGGTTTCTTCTGTCTCACTATCTTCAAGTTCAACGGAAACAGAAAGTTCTACTACAGTAAGAGGATCTGTTTCAAGTCAAACAGAGGCTTCAACGATTTCTCAAACATCAAGCTCTTCTAAAACAGAGCCCTCCACTACAATATCAACACAGGCTTCTTCAGTTGCATCACCTTCAATCACAACTGAAAAGGAATTTTCCACTATACTGGAAACAACTGGTTCAAGTCAAACAGAACATTCAACTACTCCACCTTCATCAACTTCTACTCATACATCAACCTTACAGACTACTGAAATTGCCACATCTCATGCAGTGCCTTCAACCATTCCAGAAATGTCACATTCAAGTCCAACAGAAGCCTCAACAACCACAACATCTGTCAGGTCATCCCCTTCTGAAACCTCAACTATTTCATCAACGCTCAGCTCAACACAATTAGAACACTCAACCACAGTATCGCCATCAGTTTCAAGTCCCACAGTAACTTCAGCCATCTCTCAGTCAAGCTCTTCTGAAACAGAAACATCCACTGCAACAACAGAGGTTTCTTCTGTCTCACTATCTTCAAGTTCAACGGAAACAGAAAGTTCTACTACAGTAAGAGGATCTGTTTCAAGTCAAACAGAGGCTTCAACGATTTCTCAAACATCAAGCTCTTCTAAAACAGAGCCCTCCACTACAATATCAACACAGGCTTCTTCAGTTGCATCACCTTCAATCACAACTGAAAAGGAATTTTCCACTATACTGGAAACAACTGGTTCAAGTCAAACAGAACATTCAACTACTCCGCGTTCATCAACTTCTACTCATACATCAACCTTACAGACTACTGAAATTTCCACATCTCATGCAGTGCCTTCAACCTTTCCAGAAATGTCACATTCAAGTCCAACAGAAGCTTCAACAACCGCAACATCTGTCAGGTCATCCCCTTCTGAAACCTCAACTATTTCATCAACGCTCAGCTCAACACAATTAGAACACTCAACCACGGTATCGCCATCAGTTTCAAGTCACATAACACCTTCAACCATCTCTCAGTCAACTTATTTTCAAGCAAAATCTTCAACCGCAACAACAGAGGTCTCATCTGTCTCATTAACTTCAAGTTCATCTAAAACTAAAAGTTCTACTTTAGTGAGAACAACGAGAGGCCCCTGCCCTTCTTTCGCCTTTGGAATATCTTGCGATATTGGATATGGGAAAGTGCCTGTTAATCTTAGTAAGGAAATTTTTTTTTTCTTGTCATACACAGTTTTCATTCCTCTAAAACACCTTTTAGCTTTTTTAAAAACAAACAAAAAACATCTATTTTCAGGTTTACTTTTCCTGTGTAATTAAATATCGTGAGGTATAAGAAACTGTGTATAGAAATGAAAAATGTCAAATATGAATCACCCCTTGGTTAACTTTAAACTTTGATGATTTTGGTGTGGTTACCATTTTCTTGTTGCTAGTTTTGGAGTAACATAATATTCTCGGATAGGAGCTTAAAGCTATATGTGTCTTAAGATTTTCCACCCATCTAGTCTGTCCATATTTCCCGTCTGTAAAGACCTAAATCTTAGTTAGTCGTTGGTCTTGTCATATATTCTGTTTAGCCACATGCCTTTCCCATGCATGTTTAAATATATTTACCATAATTAATTCATATAAAGGCATATTTAGGTTAACATGAAAAAAAAAAAAAAAAATGCACCGGAAACGAATTACATCTGTATCTCTGTAGATTATTTTTCTTCTTCAACCCGTAGAAGTAGAACATTTAATAAGCATTTAAATGTTGATATATATGTTGAGTTTTGTTAATTTAAACAGCCCACCGAATAAACAAAAAATGTATTGTTTTCACAGATACTACATTGGCTCCACAAAAAATTGTGATTGTTTTGGTTTCAATTAATCAACCTTTTGATAGCGACCTTGAAAATCCAAACACTACGCTGTACCGGAACTTTTCGACAACCATTGAGAATGTGAGCAAAAACTGTACTATTTTATTATTACTGCACCTAATTGTAAATTGGCATTTCTAGATGACTATTAATATTGATAGTTTGCTTTCAGTGCAATTAACTGTATCACAGCTATATCATAGGGGTTATAGGTTTTTGGTTTGTTCTAGGCCCATACGATACTTAAATAAAATATAATAATTTGTTTTAATGCAGGTAATGAACTTGCTGCTTGATCTAACTTTCATATGTTTTTTCTTTAGAACTTCACCAAACTATATAGAAACCCAGCGCCAATGTATTTTGACAAGATGGAAATAAATAAATACAGGTATTAAAAGGGAACTTTTTTTTTTTCATTAGTAGCAATTCTTTTAGCAAACATTTTATCAAGGGAACATAAAACATCTTGGCATTTTCTTGGCATATTGGCTTTTAACATTTTATACATACTATTTCATTCTCATTACTGTATACACTTTGGATTTTAATTTGGAGCTGTCTAATATCACAGCTGGTCGTCGATCCTCTAGGGCTGTCCTTCTATCTCTAGGTGTGAATGATTGGCATTTGGCTCTACACAATCCCAGCCCTTTTTTCTCAGGCCCAGCCCTTTCCTTCGGCCATAGAGAGCTAACCATATCTTTACATTGGCCCAGCCCTACCTCCTAAACACCTAATCCTTCCACCTCCAATGTGAAGCTGAACCTCTAAGAACCCAGAAACTCATTTAATCCATAAAATGATGACACGTTGGGTTGGATTTCGAAGATCTGTATTTTAAATTATTAAACCCCTGGTTTTCTTTACAGCAATGGAAGTATTCTGGTAAACACTTCAGGAATTTACAATTATCCCAATAATCAGACGGGGATAGACTTTATAAATGAAAATCTGACGTCAGAAGTTGAAAAAGAATTTAACCTTATGGAACTAACCATAAATAATTCAACAGCCACCGTCCTGAGCGTCACATCTCCGTCTTCTCCAATATCAAGTATGGAACATGATGAGTATTCATTTTACTTTAAGTAAATGTTTCTGTGCAAGGGGTAATATGTGTTAGTAACTCTTGTAACTGTACTATTTTGGGTATGAAAAACTATAAAATTCCGAACAAACTATGTATCTCTTTTTCTTTTAGACGTATCACAACTGATGAACTATATAACATGTAACACAACTTTTGCCAACTATACCAAAATATGTAACCAGTCCTGTGAGTGCATTGGACCCTGTGAAACTAATTTAAACTTTTGTTTAAATGGAGGAACATGTACGAACCGAATAAATGGCTCTGTATGCACGTAAGAAATTTTAATTTGATATTAAATTCTCATTGAAAAAAGATTATCAAATAAAATATACATCATATATGAAGTAATGCTCCTCGAACTTAATTACAGTATTTTTTCTTCCTCTTTTACTGACAATGTTTGCATATTTATGATCAAGTGTTGCATGTCATGATATTTTACTGTAGAATGAGTATTACAACGATTAACTCCTATCACTTCTTATTGTCAAATAGTTGCACCGATTCATTTTCTGGAGAAAACTGTGAGATTTCAAAATCCACAACAATTGAACCTATTACACATTCAGAAAACTCAGAAGCTTCAACTTTACCAACAGCATCAATGTCCAGAGAAACAGAACCGTCAACTATCATCCAAAAATCAAGTTCCACCCCCACCGAACCTCCAACTCTAATACCGAGTGAGACGTCATCTGTAATACAAAATTCAAGTTCTCCTCAAACGGAGTATTCCAGCACAATACCATCAGAAACAACGTCTTTCGCATTCCCTTCGATTTCAACTGAAAAAGAAATGTCGACTACACCGGAAATATCAACTGAGACATCAGAGGTTTCACAGCCATCACATTCTACACAAGAAGGATCTTCTAATATAACGCCAACATCTATAACAAAAACATCAAGTTCGTTTCAAACAGAGAACTCTACAATAATACCGATACAAAATTCATCTGTGACCCCAATGTCAACGTTCTTTCAAACACAGCATTCCACTACACTAACAAATTCAATGTCAAAGCAAACAGAGCCTTCAACAATTCCCCAAGTATCAAGTTCCACTCAAGAGCCGTCAACTATAACATCACAAGAAACCTCCTATTTTTCAATATCTGTTTCAACTCATTTTCAACCATCAAGTTCTACCATTGAAGTGACTTCTACTCTTGTACCAATAAAGACAACATCTGTTACAAAAACATTAAGTTCATCTGAAACAGAGCTTTCTACAATAATACCAACATATATGTCATCTAAGGCACCAACTTCAATGTCCTTTGAAACAGAGCACTCAACAACAACAGTAGCACCCATTTCAAGGCAAACCGAGCCTTTAACAATTTCCCAAGTATCAAGTTCTACTCAAGCAGCGCCATCTACTATAACATCACAGGAAACCTCCTTTATTTCAACATCAGTTTCAACTGAAAGAGAACTTTCTACTATACAGGAAACATCAACTTCAACCCCAACAGAACACCCAACTCTTCCTCAACTGTCAACTTCTACCATTGAAGTGACTTCCACTATTACACCAACACAGACTTCATCTATTACAAGAACACCAACTTCTTCTGAAACAGAACCTTCTACAATAGTAAGAACATTTACCTCATCTATGGCACCAACTTCAGTGTCCTTTGAAACCGAGCATTCAACAACAACAGTAGCACCCATTTCAAGACAAACCGAGACTTTGACAATTTCCCAAGTATCAAGATCTACTCAAACAGTGCCGTCAACTCTAACATCACAGGAAACCTCCTATATTTCAACAGCATCAGTCTCAACTGAAAGAGAACTTTCTACTATACAGGAAACATCAACATCAACCCCAACAGAACACCCAACTCTTCCCCAACTGTCAACTTCTACCATTGAAGTGACTTCCACTATTACACCAACACAGACTTCATCTATGACAAGAACACCAACTTCTTCTGAAACAGAACCTTCTACAATAGTAAGAACATTTACCTCATCTATGGCACCAACTTCAGTGTCCTTTGAAACAGAGCATTCAACAACAACAGCTTCACCGATTTCAAGGCAAACTGAGCCTTTAACAATTTCCCAAGTATCAAGATCTACTCAAACAGTGCCATCTACTATAACATCACAAGAAACCTCCCATATTACAATATCCGTTTCAACTGAAAGAGAACTTTCTACTTCAAAGGAACAATTGACCTTAAGCCAAACAGAAGTCTCACCTCATTTTCAACCATCAAGTTCTACCATTGAAGTGACTTCCACTCTTGTTCCAATACAGACTACATCTGTTACAAAAACATCAAATTCTTCCGAAACAGAGCATTCTACAATAATACCAACACATATGTCATCTAATGCACCAACTTCAATGTCCTTTGAAACAGAGCACTCAACAACAACAGTAGCACCCATTTCAAGGGAAACCGAGCCTTTAACAATTTCCCAAGTATCAAGTTCTACTCAAACAGTGCCATCAACTATAACATCACAAGAAACCTCCTATATTTCAACAACATCAGTTTCAACTGAGAGAGAACTTTCTACTATACAGGAAGCATCAACATCAACCCCAACAGAACACCCAACTCTTCCTCAACTGTCAACTTCTACCATTGAAGTGACTTCCACTATTACCCCAACACAGACTTCATCTATTACAAGAACGCTAACTTCTTCTGAAACAGAACCTTCTACAATAGTAAGAACATTTACCTCATCTATGGCACCAACTTCAGTGTCCTTTGAAACAGAGCATTCAACAACAACAGCTTCACCGATTTCAAGGCAAACAGAGCATTCAACAATTTCCCAAGTATCAAGTTCTACTGAAACAGCACCCTCAACTATAACATCACAGGAAACCTCCCATATTACAATATCCGTTTCAACTGAAAGAGAACTTTCTACTGCACAGGAACGATTGACCTCAAGCCAAACAGAAGTCTCATCTCATTTTCAACCATCAAGTTCTACCATTGAAGTGACTTCCACTCTTGTTCCAATACAGACTACATCTGTTACAAAAACATCAAATTCTTCCGAAACAGAGCAGTCTACAATAATACCAACACAAATGTCATCTAAGGCACCAGCTTCAATGTCCTTTGAAACAGAGCACTCAACAACAACAGTAGCACCCATTTCAAGGGAAACCGAGCCTTTAACAATTTCCCAAGTATCAAGTTCTACTCAAACAGTGCCGTCAACTATAACATCACAGGAAACCTCCTATATTTCAACAGCATCAGTTTCAACTGAAAGAGAACTTTCTACTATACAGGAAACATCAACTTCAACCCCAACAGAACACCCAACTCTTCCCCAACTGTCAACTTCTACCATTGAAGTGACTTCCACTATTACCCCAACACAGACTTCATCTATTACTAGAACATCAACTTCTTCTGAAACAGAACCTTCTACAATAGTAAGAACATTTACCTCATCTATGGCACCAACCTCACAGTCCTTTGAAACACAGCATTCAACTACAACAGCTTTACCGATTTCAAGGCAAACAGAGCATTCACCAATTTCCCAAGTATCAAGTTCTACTCAAACAGCGCCATCAACTATAACATCACAGGAAACCTCCCATATTACAAAACCCGTTTCAACTGAAAGAGAACTTTCTACTGCACAGGAACGATTGACCTCAAGCCAAACAGAAGTCTCACCTCATTTTCAACCATCAAGTTCTACCATTGAAGTGACTTCCACTCTTGTTCCAATACAGACTACATCTGTTACAAAAACATCAAATTCTTCGGAAACAGAGCATTCTACAATAATACCAACACATATGTCATCTATGGCACCAGCTTCAATGTCCTTTGAAACAGAGCACTCAACAACAACAGTAGCACCCATTTCAAGGCAAACCGAGCCTTTAACAATTTCCAAAGTATCAAGTTCTACTCAAACATCAACTTCTTCTGAAACAGAACCTTCTACTATAGTAGGAACATATACCTCATCTATGGCACCAACTTCAGTGTCCTTTGAAACAGAGCATTCAACAACAGTAGCACCCATTTCAAGGCAAACAGAGCCTTTGACAATTTCCCAAATATCAAGATCTACTCAAACAGCGCCGTCAACTATAACATCACAAGAAACCTCCTATATTTCAACAACACCAGTTTCAACTGAAAGAGAACTTTCTACTATACAGGAAGCATCAACTTCAACCCCAACAGAACACCCAACTCTTCCCCAACTGTCAACTTCTACCATTGAAGTGACTTCCACTATTACACCAACACAGACTTCATCTATTACAGGAACACCAACTTCTTCTGAAACAGAACCTTCTACAATAGTAAGAACATATACCTCATCTATGGCACCAACTTTACAGTCCTTTGAAACAGAGCAGTCAACAACAACAGCTTCACCGATTTCAAGGCAAACAGAGCATTCACCAATTTCCCAAGTATCAAGTTCTACTCAAACAGCGCCGTCAACTAGAACATCACAGGAAACCTCCCATATTACAATATCCGTTTCAACTGAAAGAGAACTTCCTACTGCACAGGAACGATTGACCTCAAGCAAAACTGAAGTCTCACCTCATTTTCAACCATCAAGTTCTACCGTTGAAGTAACTTCCACTCTTGTTCCAATACAGACTACATCTGTTACAAAAACATCAAATTCTTCCGAAACAGAGCATTCTACAATAATACCAACACATATGTCATCTAAGGCACCAACTTCAATGTCCTTTGAAACAGAGCACTCAACAACAACAGTAGCACCCATTTCAAGGGAAACCGAGCCTTTAACAATTTCCCAAGTATCAAGTTCTACTCAAACAGTGCTGTCAATTATAACATCACAAGAAACCTCCTATATTTCAACAGCATCAGTTTCAACTGAAAGAGAACTTTCTACTATACAGGAAACATCAACTTCAACCCCAACAGAACACCCAACTCTTCCCCAACTGTCAACTTCTACCATTGAAGTGACTTCCACTATTACACCAACACAGACTTCATCTATTACAAGAACACCAATTTCTTCTGAAACAGAACCTTCTACAATAGTAAGAACATTTACCTCATCTATGGCACCAACTTCAATGTCCTTTGAAACAGAGCACTCAACAACAACAGTAGCACCCATTTCAAGGCAAACAGAGCCTTTAACCATTTCCCAAGTATCAATTTCTACTCAAACAGTGCCGTCAACTATAACATCACAAGAAACCTCCTATATTTCAACAACATCAGTTTCAACTGAAAGAGAACTTTCTACTATACAGGAAACTTCAACCCCAACAGAAAACCCAACTCTTCCTCAACTGTTAACTTCTACCATTGAAGTGACTTCCAGTATTACACCAACACAGACTTCATCTATTACAAGAACATCAACTTCTTCTGAAACAGAACCTTCTACAATAGTAAGAACATTTACCTCATCTATGGCACCAACTTCAGTGTCCTTTGAAACAGAGCAGTCAACAACAGTAGCACCTATTTCAAGGCAAACCGAGCCTTTAACAATTTCCCAAGTATCAGGTTCTACTCAAACAGTGCCGTCAACTATAACATCACAAGAAACCTCCTATATTTCAACAACATCAGTTTCAACTGAAAGAGAACTTTCTACTATACAGGAAACATCAACTTCAACCCCAACAGAACACCCAACTCTTCCTCAACTGTCAACTTCTACCATTGAAGTGAATTCCACTATTACACCAACACAGACGTCATCTAATACAAGAACACCAACTTCTTCTGAAACAGAACCTTCTACAATAGTAAGAACATATACCTCATCTATGGCACCAACTTCAGTGTCCTTTGAAACAGAGCATTCAACAACAACAGCTTCACCGATTTCAAGGCAAACAGAACATTCAACAATTTCCCAAGTATCAAGTTCTACTCAAACAGCACCCTCAACTATAACATCACAAGAAACCTCTCATATTACAATATCCGTTTCAACTGAAAGAGAACTTACTACTGCACAGGAACCATTGACCTCAAGCCAAACAGAAGTCTCACCTCATTTTCAACCATCAAGTTCTACCATTGAAGTGACTTCCACTCTTGTTCCAATACAGACTACATCTGTTACAAAAACATCAAATTCTTCCGAAACAGAGCATTCTACAATAATACCAACACATATGTCATCTAAGGCACCAACTTCAATGTCCTTTGAAACAGAGCACTCAACAACAACAGTAGCACCCATTTCAAGGGAAACCGAGCCTTTAACAATTTCCCAAGTATCAAGTTCTACTCAAACAGTGCCGTCAACTATAACATCACAAGAAACCTCCTATATTTCAACAGCATCAGTTTCAACTGAAAGAGAACTTTCTACTATACAGGAAACATCAACATCAAGCCAAACAGAACACCCAACTCTTCCCCAACTGTCAACTTCTACCATTGAAGTGACTTCCACTATTACACCAACACAGACGTCATCTAATACAAGAACACCAACTTCTTCTGAAACAGAACCTTCTACAATAGTAAGAACATTTTCCTCATCTATGGCACCAACTTCAGTGTCCTTTGAAACAGAGCATTCAACAACAGCAGCACCTATTTCAAGGCAAACAGAGCCTTTGACAATTTCCCAAATATCACGATCTACTCAAACAGTGCCGTCAACTATAACATCACAAGAAACCTCCTATATTTCAACAACATCAGTTTCAACTGAAAGAGAACTTTCTACTATACAGGAAACATCAACTTCAACCCCAACAGAACACCCAACTCTTCCTCAACTGTCAACTTCTACCATTGAAGTGACTTCCACTATTACACCAACACAGACTTCATCTATTACAGGAACATCAACTTCTTCTGAAACAGAACCTTCTACAATAGTCAGAACATATACCTCATCTATGGCACCAACTTCACAGTCCTTTGAAACCGAGCACTCAACAACAACAGCTTTACCGATTTCAAGGCAAACAGAGCATTCAACAATTTCCCAAGTATCAAGTTCTACTCAAACAGTGCCCTCAACTATAACATCACAGGAAACCTCCCATATTACAATATCCGTTTCAACTGAAGAACTTTCTACTATACAGGAACCATTGACCTCAAGCCAAACAGAAGTCTCACCTCATTTTCAACCATCAAGTTCTACCATTGAAGTGACTTCCACTCTTGTTCCAATACAGACTACATCTGTTACAAAAACATCAAATTCTTCCGAAACAGAGCATTCTACAATAATACCAACACAAATGTCATCTAAGGCACCAACTTCAATATCCTTTGAAACAGAGCACTCAACAACAACAGTAGCACCCATTTCAAGGCAAACAGAGCCTTTAACCATTTCCCAAGTATCAATTTCTACTCAAACAGCGCCGTCAACTATAACATCACAAGAAACCTCCTATATTTCAACAACATCAGTTTCAACTGAAAGAGAACTTTCTACTATACAGGAAACATCAACTTCAACCCCAACAGAACACCCAACTCTTCCCCAACTGTCAACTTCTACCATTGAAGTGACTTCCACTATTACACCAACACAGACTTCATCTATTACAGGAACACCAACCTTTTCTGAAACAGAACCTTCTACAATAGTAAGAACATATACCTCATCTATGGCAGCAACTTCAGTGTCCTTTGAAACAGAGCATTCAACAACAACAGCTTCACCGATTTCAAGGCAAACAGAACATTCAACAATTTCCCAAGTATTAAGTTCTACTCAAACAGTGCCGTCAACTATAACATCACAAGAAACCTCCTATATTTCAACAGCACCAGTTTCAACTGAAAGAGAACTTTCTACTATACAGGAAACATCAACTTCAACCCCAACAGAACACCCAACTCTTCCCCAACTGTCAACTTCTACCATTGAAGTGACTTCCACTATTACACCAACACAGACTTCAACTATTACAAGAACACCAACTTCTTCTGAAACAGAACCTTCTACAATAGTAAGAACATTTACCTCATCTATGGCACTAACTTTACAGTCCTTTGAAACCGAACATTCAACAACAACAGCTTCACCGATTTCAAGGCAAACAGAGCCTTCAACAATTTTCCAAGTATCAAGTTCTACTCAAACAGTGCCGTCAACTATAACATCACAAGAAACCTCCTATATTTCAACAACATCAGTTTCAACTGAAAGAGAACTTTCTACTATACAGGAAACATCAACTTCAACCCCAACAGAACACCCAACTCTTCCTCAACTGTCAACTTCTACCCTTGAAGTGACTTCCACTATTACACCAACACAGACTTCATCGATTACAAGAACATCAACTTCTTCTGAAACAGAACCTTCTACAATAGTAAGAACATATACCTCATCTATGGCACCAACTTCAGTGTCCTTTGAAACAGAGCATTCAACAACAACAGCTTCACCGATTTCAAGGCAAACAGAACATTCAACAATTTCCCAAGTATCAGGTTCTACTCAAACAGCGACGTCAACTAGAACATCACAAGAAACCTCTCATATTACAATATCCGTTTCAACTGAAAGAGAACTTTCTACTGCACAGGAACGATGGACCTCAAGCCAAACAGAAGTCTCACCTCATTTTCAACCATCAAGTTCTACCATTGAAGTGACTTCCACTCTTGTTCCAATACAGACTGCATCTGTTACAAAAACATCAAATTCTTCCGAAACAGAGCATTCTACAATAATACCAACACATATGTCATCTAATGCACCAACTTCAATGTCCTTTGAAACAGAGCACTCAACAACAACAGTAGCACCCATTTCAAGGGAAACCGAGCCTTTAACAATTTCCCAAGTATCAAGTTCTACTCAAACAGTGCCGTCAACTATAACATCACAGGAAACCTCCTATATTTCAACAACACCAGTTTCAACTGAAAGAGAACTTTCTACTATACAGGAAACATCAACCCCAACAGAACACCCAACTCTTCCCCAACTGTCAACTTCTACCATTGAAGTGACTTCCACTATTACACCAACACAGACTTCATCTATTACAGGAACACCAACCTTTTCTGAAACAGAACCTTCTACAATAGTAAGAACATTTACCTCATCTATGGCACCAACTTTACAGTCCTTTGAAACCGAACATTCAACAACAACAGCTTCACCGATTTCAAGGCAAACAGAGCATTCAACAATTTCCCAAGTATCAAGTTCTACTGAAACAGCACCCTCAACTATAACATCACAAGAAACCTCCCATATTACAATATCCGTTTCAACTGAAAGAGAACTTTCTACTGCACAGGAACGATGGACCTCAAGCCAAACAGAAGTCTCACCTCATTTTCAACCATCAAGTTCTACCATTGAAGTGACTTCCACTCTTGTTCCAATACAGCCTACATCTGTTACAAAAACATCAAGTTCTTCTGAAACAGAGCATTCTACAATAATACCAACACATATGTCATCTAAGGCACCAACTTCAATTTCCTTTGAAACAGAGCACTCAACAACAACAGTAGGACCCATTTCAAGGCAAACCGAGCCTTTAACAATTTCCCAAGTATCAATTTCTACTCAAACAGCGCCGTCAACTATAACATCACAAGAAACCTCCTATATTTCAACAACATCAGTTTCAACTGAAAGAGAACTTTCTACTATACAGGAAACATCAACTTCAACCCCAACAGAACACCCAACTTTTCCTCAACTGTCAACTTCTACCATTGAAGTGACTTCCACTATTACACCAACACAGACTTCATCGATTACAAGAACATCAACTTCTTCTGAAACAGAACCTTCTACAATAGTAAGAACATATACCTCATCTATGGCACCAACTTCAGTGTCCTTTGAAACAGAGCATTCAACAACAACAGCTTCACCGATTTCAAGGCAAACAGAACATTCAACAATTTCCCAAGTATCAGGTTCTACTCAAACAGCGCCGTCAACTAGAACGTCACAAGAAACCTCTCATATTACAATATCCGTTTCAACTGAAAGAGAACTTTCTACTGCACAGGAACCATTGACCTCAAGCCAAACAGAAGTCTCACCTCATTTTCAACCATCAAGTTCTACCATTGAAGTGACTTCCACTCTTGTTCCAATACAGACTGCATCTGTTACAAAAACATCAAATTCTTCCGAAACAGAGCATTCTACAATAATACCAACACATATGTCATCTAATGCACCAACTTCAATGTCCTTTGAAACAGAGCACTCAACAACAACAGTAGGACCCATTTCAAGGCAAACCGAGCCTTTAACAATTTCCCAAGTATCAATTTCTACTCAAACAGCGCCGTCAACTATAACATCACAAGAAACCTCCTATATTTCAACAACATCAGTTTCAACTGAAAGAGAACTTTCTACTATACAGGAAACATCAACTTCAACCCCAACAGAACACCCAACTCTTCCCCAACTGTCAACTTCTACCATTGAAGTGACTTCCACTATTACACCAACACAGACTTCATCTATTACAAGAACATCAACTTCTTCTGAAACAGAACATTCTACAATAGTCAGAACATATACCTCATCTATGGCACCAAATTCACAGTCCTTTGAAACAGAGCATTCAACAACAACAGCTTTACCAATTTCAAGGCAAACAGAGCATTCAACAATTTCCCAAGTATCAAGTTCTACTCAAACAGCGCCATCAACTATAACATCACAGGAAACCTCCCATATTACAATATCCGTTTCAACTGAAGAACTTTCTACTATACAGGAACCATTGACCTCAAGCCAAACAGAAGTCTCACCTCATTTTCAACCATCAAGTTCTACCATTGAAGTGACCTCCACTCTTGTTCCAATACAGACTACATCTGTTACAAAAACATCAAGTTCTTCTGAAACAGTGCTTTCTACAATAATACCAACATATATGTCATCTAAGGCATCAGCTTCAATGTCCTTTGAAACAGAGCACTCAACAACAACGGTAGCACCCATTTCAAGGCAAACCGAGCCTTTAACAATTTCCCAAGTATCAAGTTCTACTCAAACAGCACCATCAACTATAACATCACAAGAAACCTCCCATATTACAATATCCATTTCAACTGAAAGAGAACTTTCTACTATACAGGAAACATCAACTTCAACCCCAACAGAACACCCAACTCTTCCTCAACTGTCAACTTCTACCATTGAAGTGACTTCCACTATTACACCAACACAGACTTCATCTATTACAAGAACACCAATTTCTTCTGAAACAGAACCTTCTACAATAGTAGGAACATTTACCTCATCTATGGCACCAACTTCAGTGTCCTTTGAAACAGAGCATTCAACAACAGTAGCACCCATTTCAAGGCAAACCGAGCCTTTAACAATTTCCCATGTATCAGGTTCTACTCAAACAGTGCCGTCAACTCTAACATCACAAGAAACCTCCTATATTTCAACAACATCAGTTTCAACTGAAAGAGAACTTTCTACTATACAGGAAACATCAACTTCAACCCCAACAGAACACCCAACTCTTCCTCAACTGTCAACTTCTACCATTGAAGTGAATTCCACTATTACACCAACACAGACTTCATCTATTACAAGAACACCAACTTCTTCTGAAACAGAACCTTCTACAATAGTAAGAACATTTACCTCATCTATGGCACCAATTTCAGTGTCCTTTGAAACAGAGCATTCAACAACAACAGCTTCACCGATTTCAAGGCAAACAGAACATTCAACAATTTCCCAAGTATCAAGTTCTACTCAAACAGCGCCGTCAACTAGAACATCACAAGAAACCTCTCATATTACAATATCCGTTTCAACTGAAAGAGAACTTTCTACTGCACAGGAACGATTGACCTCAAGCCAAACAGAAGTCTCACCTCATTTTCAACCATCAAGTTCTACCATTGAAGTGACTTCCACTCTTGTTCCAATACAGACTACATCTGTTACAAAAACATCAAATTCTTCCGAAACAGAGCATTCTACAATAATACCAACACAAATGTCATCTAAGGCACCAACTTCAATGTCCTCTGAAACAGAGCACTCAACAACAACAGTAGCACCCATTTCAAGGCAAACAGAGCCTTTAACAATTTCCCAAGAATCAAGTTCTACTCAAACAGCGCCGTCAACTATAACATCACAAGAAACCTCCTATATTTCAACAACATCAGTTTCAACTGAAAGAGAACTTTCTACTATACAGGAAACATCAACATCAACCCCAACAGAACACCCAACTCTTCCCCAACTGTCAACTTCTACCATTGAAGTGACTTCCACTATTACACCAACACAGACTTCATCTATTACAGGAACACCAACTTCTTCTGAAACAGAACCTTCTACAATAGTAAGAACATTTACCTCATCTATGGCACCAACTTTACAGTCCTTTGAAACCGAACATTCAACAACAACAGCTTCACCGATTTCAAGGCACACAGAGCCTTCAACAATTTTCCAAGTATCAAGTTCTACTCAAACAGCACCGTCAACTATAACATCACAAGAAACCTCCTATATTTCAACAACATCAGTTTCAACTGAAAGAGAACTTTCTACTATACAGGAAATATCAACTTCAACCCCAACAGAACACCCAACTCTTCCTCAACTGTCAACTTCTACCATTGAAGTGACTTCCACTATTACACCAACACAGACTTCATCTATTACAAGAACACCAATTTATTCTGAAACAGAACCTTCTACAATAGTAAGAACATTTACCTCATCTATGGCACCAACTTCAGTGTCCTTTGAAACGGAGCATTCAACAACAACAGTAGCACCCATTTCAAGGCAAACAGAGCCTTTAACAATTTCTCAAGTATCAAGTTCTACTCAAACAGTGCCATCTACTATAACATCACAGGAAACCTCCTATATTTCAACAACATCAGTTTCAACTGAAAGAGAACTTTCTACTATACAGGAAACATCAACTTCAACCCCAACAGAACACCCAACTCTTCCCCAACTGTCAACTTCCAGCATTGAAGTGAATTCCACTATTACACCAACACAGACTTCATCTATTACAAGAACACCAATTTCTTCTGAAACAGAACATTCTACAATAGTAAGAACATATACCTCATCTATGGCACCAACTTCAGTGTCCATTGAAACAAAGCATTCAACAACAACAGCTTCACCGATTTCAAGGCAAACAGAGCATTCAACAATTTCCCAAGTATCAAGTTCTACTCAAACAGCACCCTCAACTATAACATCACAGGAAACCTCCCATATAACAATATCTGTTTCAACTGAAAGAGAACTTTCTACTATACTGGAAACATCAACTTCAACCCCAACAGAACACCCAACTCTTCGTCAACTGTTAACTTCTACCATTGAAGTGACTTCCACGATTACACCAACACAGACTTCATCTATTACAAGAACATCAACTTCTTCTGAAACAGAACCTTCTACAATAGTAAGAACATTTACCTCATCTATGGCACCAACTTCAGTGTCCTTTGAAACAGAGCAGTCAACAACAGTAGCACCCATTTCAAGGCAAACCGAGCCTTTAACAATTTCCCAAGTATCAGGTTCTACTCAAACAGTGCCGTCAACTCTAACATCACAAGAAACCTCCTATATTTCAACAACATCAGTTTCAACTGAAAGAGAACTTTCTACTATACAGGAAGCATCAACTTCAACCCCAACAGAACACCCAACTCTTCCTCAACTGTCAACTTCTACCATTGAAGTGAATTCCACTATTACACCAACACAGACGTCATCTAATACAAGAATACCAACTTCTTCTGAAACAGAACCTTCTACAATAGTAAGAACAGATACCTCATCTATGGCACCAACTTCAGTGTCCCTTGAAACAGAGCACTCAACAACAACAGCTTCACCGATTTCAAGGCAAACAGAACATTCAACAATTTCCCAAGTATCAAGTTCTACTCAAACAGCGCCGTCAACTAAAACATCACAAGAAACCTCTCAATTTACAATATCCGTTTCAACTGAAAGAGAACTTACTACTGCACAGGAACCATTGACCTCAAGCCAAACAGAAGTCTCACCTCATTTTCAACCATCAAGTTCTACCATTGAAGTGACTTCCACTCTTGTTCCAATACAGACTACATCTGTTACAAAAACATCAAATTCTTCAGAAACAGAGCATTCTACAATAATACCAACACATATTTCATCTAAGGCACCAACTTCAATGTCCTTTGAAACAGAGCACTCAACAACAACAGTAGCACCCATTTCAAGGCAAACCGAGCATTTAACAATTTCCCAAGTATCAAGTTCTACTCAAACAGTGCCGTCAACTATAACATCACAAGAAACCTCCTATATTTCAACAGCATCAGTTTCAACTGAAAGAGAACTTTCTACTATACAGGAAACATCAACTTCAACCCCAACAGAACACCCAACTCTTCCCCAACTGTCAACTTCTACCATTGAAGTGACTTCCACTATTACACCAACACAGACTTCATCTATTACAAGAACACCAACTTCTTCTGAAACAGAACCTTCTACAATAGTAAGAACATTTACCTCATCTATGGCACCAACTTTACAGTCCTTTGAGACCGAACCTTCAACAACAACAGCTTCACCGATTTCAAGGCACACAGAGCCTTCAACAATTTTCCAAGTATCAAGTTCTACTCAAACAGCGCCGTCAACTATAACATCACAGGAAACCTCCTATATTTCAACAACATCAGTTTCAACTGAAAGAGAACTTTCTACTATACAGGAAACATCAACATCAACCCCAACAGAACACCCAACTCTTCCTCAACTGTCAACTTCTACCATTGAAGTGAATTTCACTATTACACCAACACAGACTTCATCTATTACAGGAACACCAACTTCTTCTGAAACAGAACCTTCTACAATAGGAAGAACAGATACCTCATCTATGGCACCAACTTCAGTGTCCTTTGAAACAGAGCATTCAACAACAACAGCTTCACCGATTTCAAGGCAAACAGAGCATTCAACAATTTCCCAAGTATCAAGTTCTACTCAAACAGCACCCTCAACAATAACATCACAAGAAACCTCCCATATTACAATATCCGTTTCAACTGAAAGAGAACTTTCTACTGCACAGGAACGATTGACCTCAAGCCAAACAGAAGTCTCATCTCATTTTCAACCATCAAGTTCTACCATTGAAGTGACTTCTACTCTTGTTCCAATACAGACTACATCTGTTACAAAAACATCAAGTTCTTCTGAAACAGAGCATTCTACAATAATACCAACACATATGTCATCTATGGCACCAACTTCAATGTCATTTGAAACAGAGCACTCAACAACAACAGTAGCACCCATTTCAAGGCAAACCGAGCCTTTAACAATTTCCCAAGTATCAAGTTCTACTCAAACAGTGCCATCAACTATAACATCACAAGAAACCTCCTATATTTCAGCAGCATCAGTTTCAACTGAAAGAGAACTTTCTACTATACAGGAAACATCAACTTCAACCCCAACAGAACACCCAACTCTTCCTCAACTGTCAACTTCTACCATTGAAGTGACTTCCACTATTACACCAACACAGACTTCATTGATTACAAGAACATCAACTTCTTCTGAAACAGAACCTTCTACAATAGTAAGAACATATACCTCATCTATGGCACCAACTTCAGTGTCCTTTGAAACAGAGCATTCAACAACAACAGCTTCACCGATTTCAAGGCAAACAGAGCCTTTAACAATTTCCCAAGTATCAAGTTCTACTCAAACAGTGCCCTCAACTATAACATCACAGGAAACCTCCCATATTACAATATCCGTTTCAACTGAAGAACTTTCTACTATACAGGAACCATTGACCTCAAGCCAAACAGAAGTCTCACCTCATTTTCAACCATCAAGTTCTACCATTGAAGTGACCTCCACTCTTGTTCCAATACAGACTACATCTGTTACAAAAACATCAAGTTCTTCTCAAACAGTGCTTTCTACAATAATACCAACACATACGTCATCTAAGGCACCAACTTCAATGTCCTTTGAAACAGAGCACTCAACAACAACAGTAGCACCCATTTCAAGGCAAACCGAGCCTTTAACAATTTCCCAAGTATCAAGTTCTACTCAAACAGCACCCTCAACTATAACATCACAAGAAACCTCCCATATTACAATATCCGTTTCAACTGAAAGAGAACTTTCTACTATACAGGAAACATCAACTTCAACCCCAACAGAACACCTAACTCTTCCTCAACTGTCAACTTCTACCATTGAAGTGACTTCCACTATTACACCAACACAGACTTCATCTATTACAAGAACACCAACTTCTTCTGAAACAGAACCTTCTACAATAGTAAGAACATTTACCTCATCTATGGCACCAACTTTAGTGTCCTTTGAAACAGAGCATTCAACAACAGTAGCACCCATTTCAAGGCAAACCGAGCCTTTAACAATTTCCCAAGTATCAGGTTCTACTCAAACAGTGCCGTCAACTCTAACATCACCAGAAACCTCCTATATTTCAACAACATCAGTTTCAACTGAAAGAGAACTTTCTACTATACAGGAAACATCAACTTCAACCCCAACAGAACACCCAACTCTTCCCCAACTGACAACTTCTTCCATTGAAGTGACTTCCACTATTACACCAACACAGACGTCATCTAATACAAGAACACCAACTTCTTCTGAAACAGAACGTTCTACAATAGTAAGAACATATACCTCATCTATGGCACCAACTTCACAGTCCTTTGAAACCGAGCACTCAACAACAACAGCTTCACCGATTTCAAGGCAAACAGAGCATTCAACAATTTCCCAAGTATCAAGTTCTACTCAAACAGCGCCGTCAACTAGAACATCACAAGAAACCTCTCATATTACAATATCCGTTTCAACTGAAAGAGAACTTACTACTGCACAGGAACGATTGACCTCAAGCCAAACAGAAGTCTCACCTCATTTTCAACCATCAAGTTCTACCATTGAAGTGACTTCCACTCTTGTTCCAATACAGACTGCATCTGTTACAAAAACATCAAATTCTTCGGAAACAGTGCTTTCTACAATAATACCAACACATATGTCATCTATGGCACCAACTTCAATGTCCTTTGAAACAGAGCACTCAACAACAACAGTAGCACCCATTTCAAGGCAAACCGAGCCTTTAACAATTTCCCAAGTATCAAGTTCTACTCAAACAGCGCCATCAACTATAACATCACAAGAAACCTCCTATATTTCAACAGCATCAGTTTCAACTGAAAGAGAACTTTCTACTATACAGGAAGCATCAACATCAAGCCAAACAGAATACCCAACTCTTCCTCAACTGTCAACTTCTACCATTGAAGTGACTTCCACTATTACACCAACGCAGACTTCATCTATTACAAGAACATTAACTTCTTCTGAAACAGAACCTTCTACAATAGTAAGAACATATACCTCATCTATGGCACCAACTTCAGTGTCCTTTGAAACAGAGCACTCAACAACAACAGTAGCACCCATTTCAAGGCAAACCGAGCCTTTAACAATTTCCCAAGTATCAAGTTCTACTCAAACAGTGCCGTCAACTATAACATCACAAGAAACCTCCTATATTTCAACAACATCAATTTCAACTGAAAGAGAACTTTCTACTATACAGGAAACATCAACTTCAACCCCAACAGAACACCCAACTCTTCCCCAACTGTCAACTTCTACCATTGAAGTGACTTCCACTATTACCCCAACACAGACTTCATCTATTACAAGAACACCAATTTCTTCTGAAACAGAACCTTCTACAATAGTAAGAACATTTACCTCATCTATGGCACCAACTTCACAGTCCTTTGAAACAAAGCATTCAACTACATCAGCAATTTCATTTTCAACAATTCCACAAGCATCTAGTTATGCACCGTTGCTTTCAACTGTGTCAAATACAAAAACATTTTCTGTTTCACAAAGTTCAGCTGTAACAAAGTCTAATACAGGTGAATCCCTCAGTTCAAGTCATACCGAGCCTATAACTAGCAACCAGACACCAAGTTTGCAAACAGAGTCCTCATCTGTAACACCAACTGAGTCTTCACAAATAACCAGTTCATCTGAAACAACACATTTTACTATACCATCAACTTCAAACATACATCAAACAGAGCCTTCAACTATCCCTTTAACATCAGGTCCTACTGAAACAAAGCCTTCAACAATGCAAAGTACATCCATTTTTACCTTTTCAACTTCGGAAGTTGCTTCTAGTATACCATTATTTTCAAGTAAAGGACCTTCTTCAACTTCACATAGTACCAAAAGCTCAACACAGAGTGTCCAACGTACATCACCAACACCGTCATCTTCCCAAGCAACAGTTAATAACACTACAACAGTGGTCACAAAAAGTAGTCCTTCTTTACCATCAGAGATACCTTCTACTACCCCAACAAACACTGTAAGCACCCAAAAAACACATTCATCTACGCAACTTTTCAAAACAAGCACAGTTTTGCCAAGTACAACAAATCACTCAACAACACATCCTAGTTCTACTATAAACCAATGTACAAACCTAACCAACCAAGAGTGTACTTACAACTCTACCAGCGGAAAATGTGACTGTAAGTGCCTGAAAGATTACGTTGGAAGTTCGTGTGAATATGGGAAGAATATCACTGAAGGAGTCGTAGGTAAGAAATTCCGATTTATTAGTTTAACAGAAACAATGTTTAAAATTATTTTATATATATATATATGTAATATGATAATGGAAAAGTGTATAAAAAAGCACTAATTAAAGCATTTATGTATTTTTTATTTTTTTTTACTATTATAGCGATAGTATATATATATATATAGTATGTATATATTATTTTTGAAATAATTTCTATGGGGCTTATTAACTGTTAAGGTTGGGTTTCCCATTAATATACTTTTAATTAAAACGTTGGTAGAAGCTTGTCACTATTTTTGTGATACTATTGTGTTGATATCATGTAGCATCTGTTTATGTACTCTTATTCATTGTATGTTTTGTTGCAACTTATAAAGGGGATGTAACTTTATATCCAAAAACGATTTGGATATAAACTATGTGTTCTACATCAATGCAATTGTCTAAGATAATTCAGTTTTTCTTATCGTGTGTTTTATGGTACATGGCATTAATTAATTATTTGTTTCCACAGATAACGCTGGTAAATTAAAGAAGACAATCTTTGTCGTGCTGTCTATAAATTTACAATTCACAAGCGAATATTTAGACAGTTCATCCCAGGCATACAAGGCGTTAGAACATACATTAACACCTATTGTAAGTAAGATGTTACTAATGTTTTATATATTTCTGGTGTGCGAATTTAAATATTTTTAATAGAAAATTTAAATTTCAACACAGTCGAATTGCAAAAATATTACTGAAATATTCTGAAAATATGGGAAAAAATAGCAGATTTATTTATTCTTTATGTGTTTTGTTTTCAGATATTTTAAAGTATGACCTTTTTATAATGTTTCTATTCTACAGCTTACAGCGATCTACAAGGCTGCATCAAAATATTTTGTGTCAATGAAAATCACTGGTTTCCGGTAATTATTCTGTTCCTGATACTTCTATATCTTAAAAATGATTGAATACATTGATCTTGTTGAGGACAAATCTGTGAGATGTCAATAAGAGATATATCGGGAGATATTAGCCATTCCGAGGGAGAGGCTATCAAAGGGATGGGGTTCTACCTGCAAGGCTCCAGGTTGAACGGGAGCGGATACCTTGTTTCCTCTGCCATAGAACGCTATGTTTTCTCCATTGGACGGCCGCACGGTCCAAAACCTGGGAGTATCATATCCTTTATATCGTGTAACCACCTTACGGCAAATCCTAGAGATCTTTGTTCAAAGGGAAGTCCTCTCCTACAAGGCAGTCTAAGCAAAAGATGGTGGATGAGAGTGAATGAGAGTGTTCTCATGGGGTATGCATTTGTATTGAGTGGGGTTGATTTTTCTCCATTACCACATTGGGCCCCTTCGGCCCTTGGATTAGAACACACAGCAGGAGCCTCCAAGTAAAATGGGGGCTTGTAGCTGATTGTGGGTAGAGTATGGCTGGGTCTTCGAAGCGCTAAATCCAAAACTAGAGGACCAGAGACTTAGATAAGGAAGTTTTACTTTACAGAGAGGGTGGTTGATAATGGAACAGCCTCCCAGCAGAAGTGGTAGAGGCTAATACACGAGGGTATTAAACATGCATGGGATAGACATACGGCTACTGAATCTAAGACGAGACCAACGACTGATTTAGGTTTGAGTCTTTACAGCAGGAGAAACGGGCGACTAGACGGGGCTGAATGTTCTATGTCTTTATGCTTATCTTCCATAATGTTCCCCTTTGGGTTTTTTTCAGCCAAGGGAGCATTTTAGCGAACAGCACAGCAGACTACGAGTATCCAAATAACCAAACAGGCATCGACTTCTTAAATAACGATTTGGAGTCGGCTGTAAATACCTCTTTCATGCAATCACTGGTTAACTTATCCACCACGCTGAATGCCAGCACAACACTGAAATCGGTTACTCCGGGGCCCTCGCCTATAACAAGTAAGTAGTCATTTTAAGTGCCCAACCACAATATATGTTTTAATACATGTTTTAATATATGTTTTAATACATGTTTTTAAACAACTGAAAATAATGGCAAATACAGCCAGTTTTTGATTAACATCTTCTGCGGCAGCCATAGTGCTTAAGAGTCTCGGTTAAACTGCAGTCCCACTGATTCAGCTCCTTGCTAAGCAACATAGCCATGAAAAATTAGATAAGACTCTCCAAACATGGGGTGCTTTGACATAGTGGCGGGCGAAGCAGTATATGGCCGTTATGATGTTATATTGGCCAGCCATACCCCATACGTGGCCGGCCTCGCTCCGTCCTATTCATAGTAAGTTGTGTTACTAAGGAGCAGCGCTACACAGCGATTGATAAATGTACTTGTGTTCTTTCCAGTAGTTTTGTACTTGAATTTCCGAAAACATTAAAAAAATATATAGTTTCTAATAATTTTTTCACAAATGTTATTAATTCCTCCCCCCCCCAGATGTGACGCAGCTAAAGCCCTTCATCAACTGCACGGTGGAGTATGCCAACTACACAATAATTTGTGATCAGAGCTGTTACTGCACCGGTCCTTGTTACAAGTCTCCAGCGATTTGTCACTACAACGGAGACTGCTTTAATGCAAAGGGCGGCTTCATATGCAAGTAAGAACAGCAATATATAATAAATATATGTATATAAAAAAATATATATATATATAATAGAAAATGAATTAATTCTACGTAGTATATATATATATATATATATATATATATATATATATATATATATATATATATATATATATAGCATTCACACCAACCAACAAAGTGAAGCTAATGTTATCCTGTATGTTTTATTGTAGGTGTTATACTTTTGGGCTTTACCAGTACACCGGATCTGACTGCAGTACTTATGAACGAAGTGCTGGATTTTACGGCTTAGTGTTTGGTGTTATTGGCGCCGCACTCCTTCTTCTGATTGTTTTAATTTTTGCTATCTTAGTTTTCAAAAGGAAGAAGGCACTTAGGTAAGTCTGTGTGACCCATTTATCTCGAGTGCAGTTTAAAAACATAGAACCATAGACTCTGATCAGACCTTTTCAGCCCACCTAGCCCAGTTTTTTCTAATAAAAAGACTCAACCTTTAATCAGTCGTTGGTCTCGTCTTAGATTCAGGAGCCAAATGCCTATCCCATGTATGCCTAAATATCCTCACTTTATTAGCCACTACCACTTCTCCTGGGAGGCTGTCCCATTTATCTGGGTCTCCTCTGTTGAGGCTCATTTGCATATAGGGCTGAATGATGATATCACAGAGCCAACAAATCAGTTTTGGCTTAATCCATAACAGTGAGCAAATACATCAACCATCATTGCCCCTGAACATGTCTAGAAGATAATCCATGCATTCCATTTTGTTGTTTTGTGATTTCAGACAATTTGAAGACAGACCGGAGTCTAAACGCTGGTATTCACTAGATGAAGAGAATATGAACTTCTCATATACAGGTCAGCGGGAGAACCAAACAATTTCTATTAACATTTCTTAAAAATATATGAACATTATTCCAGTATAAAAACTGGATATTATTTACTGAATCCTGTATTGTATCAAATTAATGGCAATTATCCGATCTGAACCATCTATTAAACTTAACCAAGATTCCCCAAGCTCAGCAGTGGAGCCTCGTAGGGATCAAAAGATCATAGAGAGGCATCGCCGACCTGCATAACGCCATGTGGAGGCCGATGGTCCATGTCTACGGTTTCTCTATGGTGCTGGTTTGCCGAAGACGACAGGATAGCCCCCCGTTGTACTCATAATTTACACTTTGTAGCCATTGACCTGTCACAGCGGAATTCTACCCAAGTTCTGACAAATCGATGATGTGTCTCCATGTTTCAGCTAAAACCCATTGATTAGAGAACGGACATCACATTCACACTAATGTCAAGACATCCATTGGAACGTTGCTACATCTCTTTTGTAATCCCCATTTAGATATGGATGCCGTGCTGTCTGGAGGTCGTTTGGGGAAGTTATCTCGATCTGGAAAGTACGATGTAGAGGGAAGTCAATCTAGTGACAGCGACCTTTCCACGGGAGTGTATCGACCAAGACTGGACACAGTAGACACTTCACAAAGGGTATGGTAACATTATACGGATAAAACATTAACCATTAACAATCCATGGAAGACAACATTCTAAACAAATCTTTAATAGAGTTACAGCCCGGGTTAATGACTCCAATGTCGTCAAAAATAGTGATTCTGGTGTAACAACCAACAAAATGGTCCAATCCCCAGTAAAATACTGTTAAATCAATGTGGATTCATAACTTTCTCCATGGGTCTTTAAAACTGTGATGAGTTGAGCCTTGTTTGTGGTCTTTATTAAAAGTATATTTTGCTTTGCAAATAAAGCCATAAAGCAAAGTGTCTGTAAAACGAGGACGACTGAAAAGTCCTATAATTTATTTTGTACAGTTTCCCCCCCCCCCAAAATTCAGATAACTAATAGGCTTTTGTTTTTCTTTTCACAGCTCAAAATAAAAAGGCCAGAGCTGATCCCACAAGGCTTTAAACAAACATGATTAAAGCTCTCAACGATAAAGTGAACCCGTTTGCTTTCTACGTCGTATGTTGTATTCAACAAATCCTATTTACCTCTCTTTAAAAGCAACATAAAAAAATAAATACTTGCCTTTTGTGATTCGAAAGGGTTAAATAATTTGCACTAATTTCGATCTTTACGCCTATAAAATATCTGTTCAGATTATTATATTATCATTTTTTTAAAGTAATGTTATGTCTAAATTAATATATGAACAAAGAGGATTCTTAATGCACTTGAAACGCTGCCATCAAATTGGTAAGAATGTTTACACATTTTGCACAAGTACATTTTATTAGAACATTTATTTTGATGAACTAAAACTGAAAATTATATGATGTGCTATTATGTTTTATTTCTCTAAAAATAATTATATTATTTATATATTATATCATATAAGGACACTATGTTTGATGGTAAAGAAATTGTTGTCTTTCCAAATGATAACAAATAAAATATTTAAATAAAATATTCTGTTTATGTTTCGTTATTACACATTTAGGTTTTTATTGCAGGGTGGATATAAAAAGAGCTCTAAGGGAGTTGCTTACACGTTAAAAATAAAAAAACAAATAAAAAAATGACAATAGAATTACCATACCGACTGTAAACAAAATTTAATTGTAATTTATTAAACATTATACATTGTCAACATTAAATCTGCTTTCTTTGAATAAGAAAAAGCATTTAATTATCTACTTAGACAACAGTAGAATATTTGAGCGTGCACAGGTTAAATTACGAAAGTATATAAAAAAGCATAATATTTGTCACATTTATTATTACATATACAGGCATGTGGTGTTTTCATTCATCGGCAGTTCAATTAAAACTGTCTTTAAAAAAAAAAATTATCATTATCATCTTAACTTCACAGTGACCCTTAGCAGCCGAGACTCTCCTGAGTTCAACCTCTGTTTCCTATAAACGGAGTTCAAGAACTTGGCAAATGATCAATGAGTGGAGTTCAATGGACCTGGGGTGGACCTGATGCTCCCGATGCCCCCAACCTTCTAGGCCTTTTAACTCAACTGCTAAAACTTGAATCCTTGTGGCTTCCTCCATGCTTGAGTAGATAACGGGTATCACCCCAAACATTTCAACACAGATTTGGCACAACAATTGAACAAGTCATCAGGGTAACAATTCCATAATCGCATTAACTCTTCATTTACTGTGTATATAGGATGAATCAGTGGCTTGTACCAAATTAAAAAAAGCAGACTTAATTGAGTGAAATAATGAAAGCAGGGCTTCTCAGACAGTAGGCTTTGGTAACTTTGTAACTGGATCTAATAAACGTACGTATAGGTTTCTTAAATACTTTCGTGGTCTAGGTGGACCACGCAGCTTTCTTTTCTTGACCGCTCTGCCTCAAACACAAGGAGATGGCTTCGTAGGGTGGCATCTGGGCCCGTCTGAATAAGTGATGGATCGTTCTTCTGTTGGGAACATGGAGAAAGAAACATAAAATAACTTTAATAATAATCAGAAGGCTCATGAAGGAATATAAATTAGGAATACTAATGCAGATCCTGAGAGCTCTGCAAAGAGATAAAATAATATTGCTCTAGAAAAACAAAATACGTGAAAAAAATGAAAAGAAAAGAAAAAAGCGTACTGCAACTGCTGAAATAAAACTGTTTATGAGGAAGTAGTCTGCTCCACTGTGGCCCATCAGCTTAACCGGGATAAATCCAAGCCTCTTTACTTGATGTGAATTTTCAGTTCCTGAGGCAAATTCATAAACCTCAATCGGTCCACGGCCTCTGCAGCGTAACTCTCCCTTTAACAAAATAACATGTTAAAAATTAGAAATCATTTTCTTTATACACATACAATATATATATATAATTATATATATATATATATATATATATATATATATATATATATATATACATTGAATTGTGGTATTAGCTGCACCCATAGCAGAGCCAAACCTGGAAGCGGTGGACATTTACGGGGCCCTTTTTTTAAATTTTTTATTGCCATGAATTTGTGGTCCCCAATTAGTTATCGATTATGTGTTGATTATGTTATAAAGTGGTTTGCTGGAAGTACGAAAACAATTGTTGCACTTACAACTTAAGAGCAAATTATGAGGCTCAAAGACAAACACAAAGCTGTAATGAACCAACAAGGAAAGGGTTAATATTAGAAGGGCAACGCTGACCTATTTTTATGCATTGATTGCGCAATGTTTTGTAACATTTTAGATAAATACAATATTTGTTCTTAACGTGGGAGTGTCCTTCTCAGAAATGTATTACCTGTTTTGGCCACAAGGTGTCACTCTAAGCACATAAAAAGTAACATTGTGACTTCGAGTTAAATAGTGAAGCCTGACAGCAAGGGTTAAACCTGCACAGCATCTGTAGGGGAAATTAACTCTTCAATCTAAATTCGAAAAGGGTTTAGACAGAGAAGCTTGTTATCAGGATACCTCTGAGGTCAAAATGTATCCTAACAAAAATATATGCAGCGTTTGGTTTTATACTTTAAAATAAGGTTGCTTTTTAAAAAAAATAAAAAAAATAAGGAATGGCTTATTACTCTCAAACACTTGAGACATGCCTGCACATGCAGGTAGACAAGTGAAACAGCCTCCCAGCAGAAGTGGTAGAGGGTAATACAGCGAGGGTATTAAACATGCATGGGATAGACATACGGCTCCTGAATCTAAGACGAGACCAACGACTGATTAAGGTTTTGAGTCTTTACAGCAGGAAAAAATGGGCAGACTAGACGGGGCTGAATTGGGTCGATCGGGCAGCAGATTCTATGTTTCTATTTATAAAAATGGCAGCAGATTCTGCGGTTATTGTCTATGCCTTCTTGAATTGTAAAAAAAAACAAGTGCAGAAAAGAGTAAATAAACATTGTAAAAACATATATGATACATGTTCGGAGACAGGGCGTCTCCCCGCGACACGCGCTGTTACTGAAATAAGGCTTTCCCCAGCTCATCTGGCGTACTCTGACATTAAACAGGCTGCGCTGGTGAAATTTGATCTCCATGATTGTAAATCAGAGATTGAACAAAGGCTGAGTGCAAAACCCCGCTGCACACGCTGCACACGGTACCGGCTGTTTCCTTGACTACCAAGGATTTCAATCTACAAAGCCTTTTCTTTCTTGCCTTTTCTCCTTATTATTCCGCCACGAAACTCCTCCAGGATTCGGTCACCTGTCAGTCTCGTGTATGTCGCAATTCATTTACTATTCCCGTGTCTTATAAGGATGGCCGCGGTGAAACAAGATGTCCTAGAGGCTGGACACACCAGTCCTTTCCATCCCTGTTCTGTTTGAATGGTAACACACAGGTCACAATGTAATCATTATTGCGGAAAATATCCTCTTAAAAATACACGCCTTGTTTTTATTTACTTATCTAGAATATTTTTTTTTTTTTTTACAAATATCGTCCGCTATATAAATATTAAAATAACAATGATGCGAGATCCTATATATGATCCTATATATGCAGAGACTCGATACAATAACACCGGTCTCTGGTATAAGAAGGGCCCAAAGGGCCACATTGTAACGGTGGGGGGTTAAAAGTGGCATAAGTTCCTAAACTCGAAAACCATCACATGTCCTATTGATGATGATCCAGATCCACCATGAAACTCTCCAGTATCACTTGATGAGAATAATGTATATCTGTATATAGCCGGATTAGAGAACACAGACTTTAGTTGACGTTGATACATTTTATTGGGACATTTAGAAAAAGATGTCGTTACATAATCTCTCGGAACCTCAGAGATCTCCTCTTCAGATGGAATCTCTAGAAGAGAAAGTCTGAAGAGGGGAACGCTGGTGTCCCGAAAGCTTTTTCTATTTTACCCCCAACAGAAGGTACCGAGATGGAATAAAGACCCCGGTAACTCTTGGAGCTACACGCCATCACACGCATTCGTTCTTCTCTTGGTGGAAGGGATCTCTAAATTAGGGGTAATAGAACTATAGAATTTCAAGAAATTGGGATCTGGAAATGAAGGGGTGGATTCTAAAGTTTTAATGCCCTTATTTTGAAGACCCCTTCCCACCACTGAATGTCTTTAGTAGATTTCCGCAGCCACTGGTGTAGTTTAGTGATAAATTGCTAATATAAAATAATACTATTTCTTAAGCAGTAAATGTTATGAAGTATCCCTTAGTTTATTAAACCGTGAATTCATGGCTGCTACTAATATCCAGAAGGCAAGGCTAGACTGGCGATGACGGGGCGACCCTGGCGCTTTAAGGCCAGTGGCCACCTGATGACGTAAGTGTAGCCGACGGCTGGATATGTGCATGCGTAGCGGGCGGCTGGTATATACACAATCTGATGCTGGGGTGAGCATGTGGAGCTGTAGAGTAACCTGGTTTCCATTCATGACCAGTAATCTCCTTCTATTTTCACATTTAGGATTCATATGTTTCTTTTTCTTTTTTTGTCCAAAATATCGCATTTATCTTCAAAATATTCTCCTGTGTTTGCGTAACTCCTGCAATGTGCCGCCGCGTTCTACGATCTTCTAAAGTTTCTCTTTTACCCGACCCCCTGTGTTACATTCATTCTCAGTTCTCCGGAACACCTAACCTATAAATGTATCTAAAGCAAGTTCTTTCTCCGCGCCGTGAGTCTTCCACACAACACTTCTACATTCCACACCTAAAAATCACCGCACCCTGCGGCCTGCAGCAGACAAATTAAGCATTAAACCGGCTCTTTCCAAATCAGCTTCTAAGTATCACATTAGATCATGCGTCACGGCCTCATAACATTTCTCTCAACTTTAGCTGAAGCCAATGGATGGGAGATCATCGGCTGTGTTTTCAGAACTCTCCGGTAATATAATATTTATTTCCATCAGAACAGTTGATGCACAAAGACTTACCGGCTGCAGAATTTAACCAAATGGGCAATAATTAATACGGTACAGGGAATAGATTCAGATAAATCATAAATAAAATAAAATAAGATCTATTCAGGATTTCAGGTTATGGACACATTGAAAAAGCACAAAATTAAGCATTTTAACCCAGAATGTCATTCAAAGTTTAACTAATCATCCCCAAAAACTTTCCATGGAAATATAGTAACCTCAAGTCAACTGGTGTTTGGGGGGGGGCGGGTTCACAAATGGGATAAAAGCTATTGCTAGGAAAAGTAACGATGTGTATTATATAGTATATATAATTATATTATTACCTTTTAAGTATGGAATTGAACCGTTTTATCTGTTTTTCTTGTGATTTTGTATTCTTTTGCAAGCCACATCTGCACGCTGGTTTTATCAGTTCCGAGCAGATACGCTCCCTTTCACTAAAAGGAAGCGATGTTATGTATTCTTTAACGCTGACTTGGGCGATAGCGAGAAAATTTATCCTCTTAAAACAACAATGATAGATGAGCTACTGTTATGTCAGAACCATTCCAATGTGAACGTTACTTCGCCGCTGTTAAAATAACACGTAATCGTGTTTACACCAGTGTTGACTTCCAGCCTGTTCTATCTCCATATTTGGGAATATTTGTATTTCAAAAGATTTCAAAAATATTTTCTGGAAATGCTGCTTACTCTCGGCGGTGCTTAAAGTGCCGGCGGTGCCCATAAGAATGAAAATCCAACCAGCATGTTACGGACACCAAGAGTAACCGTACTGTCTATGACAGGGGAGGCCTCGCACTGTCTGGACAGAGGGCAAATACAGCTGAGTGGCCCCTTGCCCCTTCAATAACCTACTAGCCCCCCAGCCCTTTGCCCCTTCCATAACCTACACATACGCATTCACTCTAACACACACACTCATACTAACACTTACACATACACTGTCACTCTAACACACACATTCATACACACTCTCACACGCTTACATTAACAGACACAAACTCCAAAACACACTCACTCACATGCTGTGATGTTACTGAAAGGTAAGTTACGCTTGATGATTTTCTTAACCCCTTAATGACAAAGCCTGTACATGCACGGGCTCAAAATGCATTGTTTTCAATGGGTTTAGGGACCGCCCATTGTCCTTAAGGGGTTAAGGGTGAAATAAGTTTAAAGTTACTTTAACTACGATGGATGAGAGGGGGGCTCCCTCCCCACAGTCCAAGTGATCACATAATCTGGCGAATGTATACAATTTTGCTATAAAACTAAAATACACAACTCAAAGCAATTGTTGCCGATTCGCACTGATCGACTCACTTAGAATGCACAAATAACTTAAATCTCTTGATTGAGATACCGCTTTATCTGACCCAGATAAAAGCCTTAGTGATTTATTTTAGGTTTTCCAGCAAGAGGCACTTTAATTAGGTTATCATAATAAGATTTCACTTTATGCCTTCCGGGAAAACATATTCTGATTCATTTATGTGGACATATAAAAAAAAAAAAAAAAAATAAAATGCAAGGAAATCATGAAAATATGATCAAAGCCAAAATGTATTAAAAAAAAAAAATCTACAAATTTTAATTACTTAAGGAAATAACATAAAAGTATTTTCTGAATTCTAAACTCTTTTCGTGTCTGCATTTAACTCGCTTGTATTTTCAAACTCACCCCACTTTAAATTGATGAAGAAAATGTCAGACGAGATTCTTGCGCTCGCACGCTTGCACGGACTTGCAGCGTACACGCTGGATTTTGTTTTTTACGTTACAAATATGCTTGTAGGAATCACATGAAGGTATGAATTACAATGCGTGCTTTCCTCGCCTGAAGCCTGACAAAGTTTTATTTTTTTGAGATAATTTTTTATATAAAAAACTGTTTTTCATTCATGGGGAATCAAGACACTTAAAGGGACATTCTATACATATTTGTAATGCATGCAATGCGCTCCAGTGCATTTTACTTAATTGAAATACATTATTATTATTTATTGTTTTATACAGCGCCACCAAATTCCGTAGCGCTGTACAATGGGATTCATCCATTAATTGTTGGGAAATGAGATCTTGGAAGAAGCAGGCATCATCAGGGCTCAGGGATAACAAGGCGCCGCTGGCACTTTAAGGCCGGCTGCCGCCTAAAGACATGAGTGTGATCGATGGCTGGATATAACATGCCATGTGTTGTGTTTTTATGGTGACGTAGTGTGTGGTCGGACATATCCAGCCAGCGGTAGCACCCAACCTGTCACTTGAGAAGCAGATCGGGTGAGTATGTTGTGTTGTCGGCCAGTGGCCCATCAGGGACTTGCCCGGTGAGCCAGATGGCCAGTCGAGTCTCATCATAGCCCCAGCCTCAAGAAATATCTGTGAATCTGCAGGATTTGATTATTTATGTCATTTAAATCCGCATATTTGGGGACTGAAGGCGGAGTAAGTGTAATCATGTACATATGAAAGCTGGCTTCTGGTGGGGGAGGGGTACCCATTAAATCACCGGAGGCCAGGGAATGGTTGATTGGGAAATGTCTAAGGGATACATAATGGAAACAATTTAATTCCGTCTTCTAGATTCTAAACTCGTTAGACCAGTGCCTTTCCAAACTTTTGTTTCTGTAAGTCCAAGTTGCTGTGTGATGCGCTGCTTGTTACGTTCTATACAGCGCTACAGAATATGACGCCGCGAGATAAACCAAGAAAGAATAATTCTAGAAATCCTTAAAATTTGAATTACATTATAAAGGAAATTGGAAAATTAGATAAAAATATGAATAAAATGATCTATGTGTCTGAACAGCAACAGTTCCCAAAATATTTAGATTTTTTTTCCTAAAATGTTCTTGATTTTCTACAACGTAAAGATTTTTTTTTTTTTTTTTTTTTAAACTGACCACGCTGCCAGCACAAGCTGGGCGATGATTTCTCATCTGGTGCCGGAGCTGACATTCAGACCTCCCTGTCGGCAAATTTTGGCTTTAAATGATCAGAAAACTTCCTGCTTACAAAAACATGAAGGATTGGGGGATGGAGGCTTAGAAAGCACTGGATCTTCTAGCCGGGTTCCATTCCAAAAAGATACAAACAGCATCACTGAGGCTACCTCCTAAACACAAAAAGAATAAGATACGATATAATTCTCCACCGCATGGTATTCCGAGGACGAGACCTCCCTGCGGAGACGGACTCTGCTCTCCACTTCTTACCGATAGAACCCCATTGCCCAAATCTAATCCTTCTGGCCACTAAACTTAAAAGTAAATAGAGATAATAGCTACGTTTATGCTGGACTGCATGACACCACCGTTTATTTATGAGTTTAATATCAATTCTGTCTCCATGATAGCAAAGCTCCATATAACCATCACATATAACACCATACAGTCACTATAACACCAGTCTAAATATTTTATCTGAATAAGAAAAGGGGGCAGTTATTTCCCTTTAGGGTATCTTTGAAGTGCATAATACATATTGTTTTTTAAGATCTGCAGCTATATAGAGGAGCTGTATAAATTCTACTGTCTAGTTTTGAGCACAGATGACGTCTATGTGCAATAAATAGATAAGATTGATACATTTACAGGGTTTACTGGCTATCCGGCAAATGGTATGCTGGTGGCAAATGTTTGTATGTCATTTAGCGGCCGTTGGCCTTAAAGTGCCGAGGACACTTTTCTACCCCCGGTTCAGCCATGGATAGCTAGAGGATAGATAAGTATTTTAGTAACAGCTGGAAAGCTTTGCGAAATTGTGGATACAAGTTGCAGCATATTCCTGTTACAAAACTTTTTCACGACTGCCAAGTTTACTCTGGAGCAGAGACTAAGGAACATTAGCCAATCAATGACTAGATGGGAGATGTAGTTGCAGATCCAGCACTGTCAGACGTAGGGTTAACCATAGAAAGACAGCACTTAAGAAATATTCATTTATCAAAACCAGCCTGCAACTCGATATTAAATATTCAGGGGAAAAATTCAAAAATAAGCAAAAAAATAAAAAAAATAAAATAAAAATTTAAAAATAATTTATATATTAAAAAAAAAAAAGCTGAATTAAGGTGGAAAAAGTAACTTCAGTACTAACTGGTATTTTATGACGCGCCTTGTGATTTATATCGTGAAGTTTAATTTCGCTGCATGTTTTACTTGCTCGGTAAGAAGTCACATCCTAACAGGCCTGGAATAATTATTGGTCTTTGTGGAGTCTATAGCCTGAAGGTGCAAAGACGGCTACATTCCTCTCTCAATTACTATGCCAAGGAGCGGCATCAGCTTACAAGGTAATTGGCCCGGCCAATCAACAGGCTGTTTACTTTCAAAATGAATCAATCACAAAGCTATTTGACAGCAGGAAAGTAAGCACTAAGGGGAAAGGCAGATTCTTTAACTTGTTGATTGCCAGAGGGATATGCATGACTTCCAGCGGCACCATTTTCAATCCCCTTTAGCATAAAATCCAGTTTAATTTATGACTCTTATGGAAAACGTATAACTACTCATGGTACTGCGCCGGAGAATATGATGGTGCTATATAAAGGTGCGATACATAATTACAACGGAGTTTAACGCAACCTTCCAGTACATATTGCATCAATTTTTTATACGCGGATACCGGTTCACCTTCTAGATTGTAAACTCTTTGGCTTACTGTTTGTCTAAATTGTTATGTGATGCAATCAATCAAAATAAATCAATAAATAGTAATAATAATAACCCTAATAAAAGTAATCATAGTGACTTATGGTGATTTCCAGGTACGTTGATGCTGGGTTGTGTCCAAATCAGATGTGTAATGAAAACCTACATCCCCTTATTTGATGATTATTATAAAGTACGGACATGTTATCAAGGCAGAGCCTTCTTCTACATGTTACCCATATGGTACAGACAATGTGAGGAAACATTGTGTTACTGTAGCAAAGTTAAAGACGTTCTAGGGCTTCCACGTGGCTATGATGCAAGACAGTCTCTGAATCTCGTTAATATAAACCAGCATTTCAGGTTTTATGTTACAACGCGAACTACGTTTCGTCAGCCAACACCCTTTCAAACAGAAAGAGCGTGTCAACCAAAGCAGAACATGTACGCCAGAAAAACAACATGCAATTGTGTTCTAAAAGGCTATGGTCTCATGTCTACAAGGAGAAACTGTGAACGTTCTAGGTAACCAAGCTTTGCGGAACCCAGTGTGAAGCTGCTCTACTCGACATACAGGGAATTCGCGACCTAGACTATGACTTGGGTGTTTCCATCACATATGTTTGGATTTATTTGGTGTTTTATTTTTATTGGTCGGTATTGATTTTTTTTTTTTTTTAAAGATCTACCGACTTTCAAAGCACATTTTGTAGCTGGAAATCGAGACCGACTGAAAGGACAGGCTAGATGGGCTGGAGGGTTCTAATCGGCCATCAAGTTATATGTTTTGGGATTTTGGTCAACAGAGTGGAATGACTAAATAAAAATGATTAAGGTATTAATAAAAGTGAGGCCTCGATATCACTAGTCTTTACCATAGAAACATAGAATTTGGCAGATCGGCCCCATTCGGCCCCCGTCTAGTCGCCAGTTTCTCCTGCTGTAAAGACTCAAACGTTAATCAGTCGTTGGTCTCGTCTTAGATTCAGGAGCCGTATGTCTATCCCATGCGTGTTTAATCCCCTCACTGTATTACTCTCTACCACTTCTGCTGGGAGGCTGTTCCATTTATCTGTGTCTGTCTCAGTAAAGAAGAACTTTCCTAGACTACATCTAAGCCTCTATCTCTCTTCCAGCCAACAGACAAATCCACCAAAGGAACGCGGAACCTCTGAATTTGTATTGCTGTATTTTGTTCTTCTCGGCGGGGATGGACATGTGGACGTTCTGCATTTGCTTAAACTAATCCTCAGAATTTGAAAGACTTTTTCACAAACCCGAAAACAAATATCCCCCTCAAACCTCATCTTGTGGCAGAATGTAATTCATCCTTTTTTAAAAAAAAATAATAATTGACATAATGTTGACAAAGGATGCAAAACATTTGCCAGCAATAAATTGCGAAGGGAAGGCACGCAATCCCAGAACAAAAATTCGAATAAACAACAGATCACAAAAAAAAAGAAAAAGAGATTAGAAAGGTGTATCGTGTTACCCGTTCTATCTGCTCTGCTCCCATCAGGGAATTCCCAAGAAGAAGTTCCTACCCGAATGTTTACATAGAAAAATCATGAATACGAGAAATATTACATTTAAATTAAAAAAAAATAATAATTTGCACTAAAAGAGACATTATTACTGTGAAAAAAACACTATGGATAAAGAAAAGCAAGAGGAAAAACAGGATATTACATTTCTGGTCTAATGTCAGACATATATGCTCTGTATAATTATGATTAATCTTAGAGCGCATGCTGCTATCGGGTTGGCTATTATACTGAGCAAAATAGTTTATTGTAAAGGATAAAAAAAAAATAAAAAAAAAAATATTTAAAAAAAACTCCCAGCAGGTTCCTCTCATTGACCGGCTTGTAACTTTTAATCCAATTAGCTTGTTTTAAACATAGTCGATCCACAGAACAACAGGAATTTCGTGAAACTACATTTACCCAGCTTAACACCGTTTAGTAAATCGACTCCCTTGTCTGTATATCAACACTCCGTGACCTTCTCAACTGTGATCATGAGATCATTTTTTTTGCACGTATTAATTTATGACATTGTTAAACTTAGTATCAAAAGGACTGACTGAATATATTGCGCTGTATAAACAACATATTATCTTGAGTCCCCGCGCAGTCTTTGTCTATATAAACAGGAAGCCTGGTAGTAAATAAGTTTCAAGCTGCTCCGAGAACATTTCTAAACTTCTGCAGAAGGGGGCGCAATAACACAATAATCAGCTGCTAGCCTTGCATTTGTTTCTAGATATTTGGTGCCGAGCAGCAACATGGATGGAGGTCTACTCTTCAGGCGCAGGGCCCACTACAAAGCTAGCTAGAGGACAGTCCTATTTAATAGTAACACCTGGAGTGATACCATAGACCAGGGGGTGTCCAAACTGCGGCCCACCGGAGACTACATCTCCCATACTCCTCTGCCAGGTCCTTAGCTGAAAGAGCATTATGGGAGATGTAGTCCTGTAGCAGCTGGAGGGCCGCATAGACAAACAATGGCAGAGAAAAACTTACGAATTTATGAAATCGGTGGTAAATGTATATTTTTTTAGGGTGTAAGGAAATGCAGTAATAATTCAGAGACTGTGGATCTACAGACTGTGTGGAAATTATATGGTTTGTAGTCTGGCCAAGTTGGCCAAAGAGTAGTCAACTGGTGAAATATTTCCATCTTAGGAAGTTTAGTATAGCATAAGAAGGCCAATCTTTTTCTTTCTCTCGTTGCAAACTTTTAGGGCTCATTTGCCATCTCAAGGTCCTTTGGATAAGCATACTCCATCCCTGTGAGTTAAACAATTCAAGCTATTATGATTTTATACATGTTCGGTCCTCCTTGCAGACAAACAAGTTTCTGATCAGTTATCCCAGAGTTTAGGGTATAATAGACTTTGGGGCTGAATAAGCAGGATAAACAGGAACGCGGATGTCTTGAGCATTAAAACAAATGTATTTCAAATAATGCCAACCCATTAAAATACATGACCTTTCGCCCTTCAAGGTTGGGTGGGCAACGAAATGGCCATTCAGTCATACTGTACATGGGTTTCCATTAGGAAACCCAATAAACCTAAACGTCATGGTATTGGTTACCCATCTCCTTAATTATAATGGGTTGAAATGTATTCAGCTGTATAAAACATTTACTACCCATTTATCAGAAAAACAGAGAGGAAAACAAGCGGACCATTAGTGACATTAAGCTTGGTCAGACTTCACACGCAATTAGACGCTTACTTAGAGAAGTGCTTAAGAATCCTAGTGATTTGTTCACTGATCACTAAGAAATCATTAATGGTAAGAGCTCATGCATCACTTTCTTCTTGGTACCTACTCAGTTGGTAAATGAAAACTTGGCACCACCTTCTCCTATAGATACATTAGCCTGTTACATTGTATTGACCTTTTAGTTCAGCTAACCAACCTCAAGGTTCTCGGTGACAGAACACTTGTGTGCAAAATGATGGTGGCCATGCCATGTCACAGGAGGTTCCAAACACGGAACATTGTCTTTATGTCCCCTGCCTAAATCCCACAGCCAGGGCTACCAGCCATACCAGTTCCTTGCCACGAGGGCTTGAAGCTATACTTAAGCCTAAGTGGATTGACTGTTGCAGCTATGGCGGTCGTTTAATCATTGTCCACAGACTCCGAGTGGTCAAAGGTCCTTTCAAGTTTGAAACAGTGTTTGAGAACAAGAAGGAACATTTATTTTTTGAACATTTGGACTTTTTAAATAGTTATTTTTAGAAACAGCAAAAGGAACAGTATAGTGAGATAGTTCTTTGGCCAAAAACACATATTAGCCCTGAGACATATAGACAAGAGTAACAGGGAAAAGTGAAATATTAACCTGCTCCCTGTTGCTCTTGGCAGGGCGTATTTACAAAAACAGATAAAAATTAGGGTGTCGGCGGCAGACAGGAGACTGAGGTAAAAACATTTATCGCTTCCTGGTGTTCGTAACGCTTTGCACCTGGTGCTATTTATTAAGAAATCACAGAATACAAACCAACGAACTGTAAGTGTGGTTTTAAAACTAGAGTCACGTTAGGCTCAGAGAGTTTCGTTATATTATATTTCTTTGATGAAGGCAAACATCAGTTCGGATTTGTTGCTTCTCCAAAGACATATTAGTATAACAGCTCTGCAGAGTCGTCCGACTAGTTCGTATCCGGATGCATTTTCATGTTTAAGGAAGCAACGCCTTCACAATCTCTCCACTGGTTTTTATGGCAAAGACAAATTCTAGACATTCATGCTTTGGCGATGAAGACGTTTTGGCCCAGACACCCTTTTCTGGGAATAATCTATCCATCCATTCATCCTAACCAATAGATAGCATTTCCCAGGACAGTCCTGATACCCCAGACTTATGTCCTAGTTGCCAGCTGTCTCTGCCACCATTCCTATTTCCAGGACTGCCGAGACTCCACAGGGGCCGTTGCCCAAACTGACTGCCTATCCACCAAACATCACCGAATGTGTAAGGCGTCTCACGTGACGCCACAGGCCGGTACAGAGATAGGATTTACACGTGTTGATGGTTTTACATCGGGACTCGTAAGGTCCTGACCAAAACTGAGCTGGTCCCTATTTTGTTGGACCAAATAGTATGGCTTTATCCCAGCCACAGGTTTGAATGTGTAAGACGCAGAGATGAAAAGTTAAGTATTTGATGGATCAGAAGCTTTAATAGAATGTCATGGAGTATACATTATTATTGTTATTTTTATTAAGTACCACCCTATTTCTCTGTGCTGTACAACGAGGCGCATACGTTTATCATACCGATAGAAATATACCATTTGCCTCCTTAGTATGTGCTTTATCTCAAAGCTATCACGAGAAGGGATCTGACAGCTGGGGGTCTGGTAGAATGGAACCCCAGTGATCTGCAGCTGCAATTAGAATGCGGCTTTTGTTAAGCAAATCATCGGAGCTTACACAATAATGAGATAAGGAGAGGTTAACGGTATCACTGCTGGAGGAAGGCATCACAAAATAAACAACTCCGAGCAAGGAAGCCACAAGTCCTTCTCTGATATGGATGGAAAAAATGCAAGCAGATGACTTTTTATATTGGATTAACTTTCGGGATATCTAAATATAAACCAAAATGCGTACAGTTGTCATTATCCTCAGAAAAACAGGAAGCCTTTCTACCGTTAAACTTTCCTGATATATTATCGTACGCATTTATAAGATTTGTAATGTTACGTGGCTTTTAGATCCGTTCCTCGGAAAGTTTGTGTGATGATTATCAAGCTTAAAAAAAAGTATCGTGCCCTATAATATACAATATAGCAAAACGTATTTTCTTGTATATATTGTATTTTTGTATATTCTACCACCAGGTTCCTGAATAATGACGCAGTTTGATCTATACATTGTTGCAAATGTATAGATCTTTTTTTGGGGGGGGGTTAATTACTAAATCTTTTTAACCTGGGGCTGCACATTTGCTGGAAGGAGGAGTTCCCTGTGCCCCCCTTCCTGGCAGATTAATGTTACCGTACAAAGGCTAACCAAATTTAAACTACTATGTCTTGTCCAATTAACGTAAAGGGCTGTTTGTATAAGCCATAGATGGATCCGAGACAGGACCAGCCAGAGGGCAAGCGATGCCTTAGCATCTGATTTTATCTGATCACAGACAATGTCTTAGAACACTGGCCAGATAAATTAATGACCACTGATGACCGAAAAGAATTGAAATGACAAGAAGGATGGAACACGTATTTGGAAAGTCTTTTGTATAATTAAACGGAATAAGACTTGCTTTATGTTTCCATTAAAGAAGGCTAAGGGGAGTCAGTCAAAAGGTATGTAGTCGACCTTAATGGAATTCAACATCACAACAGTAATTTAGGATTTATATCCCATATGAAAGGCTACAATCAAGAGGTGGAGACGCATTGTTGTGTATATTCCAGGTATATTGTTAAACAAAGTTCTTTGGAAATCCATCACGTTTACCTTAGATCCATAGATCGTGGTACTTCTAACACCAAGGGCGTGCGTAAAAGCCATCATGGTAAAAGCAGCAGTGAGACCTCCTTCAAACTCCAGGTTAACGACCTGCGAGATACAATAAGATGCTGAGGGTTACGAATACCTTTTTTTCATAGGGTTTTTTTTTTAATAGGCAAGGTTATGCTATAGGATGTCCTAGAGCCACGTCGCTAATGTTATATTCAAACGCAAAGCATCCAGCGGTGGTCCTCAGAGCCTATCAGTGCAAACCAGATGCCCCCGGGGAACAATGTTTATAGAAGGAAATCACCAAAAATAAGTACTTGTCAGCAGAACTGGTCTTTATCTCTTCCTTCCGAGAGAACGAGAAGAAGCCTCGCATGCCCCTTAGCAGACGTTGTAGCCGAATCTCTTAACGTGTATTAATGTTACAGTCAATTTTGTATATTTTCAGTTTTATTGTTTTTATGTTAGTTTTAAATGTTCACTGTCCCCTACTGTAATAGCGCTACGGAACCTGCGGGCGCTCTATAAGTAACATGAAATAATGTCGTGAATAATGATATATTTCTACATTTTGGGGTTAATTACCCCATGCATCCAGCGAGTGCTATTTGTTGGATCTTCCCTCCTGTAAGCTGTTCTGACATAATGTGCGTTTCTGCTCCGATTAATTAACCTGACCTTATGACTTCGGAGGTGACCTGCTGGCTTGCTGGGTCTTTTTGGGTGAAATAGGAAGCTCTTCATACATCCAGTTCCCCTTCGGTAATTATTGCCACCTGCGGTAACCAGAGAGGTGCATGGAAGAGTTGCGGTATGTAGTTGTGATACCACTTGTGGCAATACATTATCCAAGAGGAAGGCTTTGTGGTTCAGCCATGTCATTTTTCAGGTTAGTAGTTGATATGGTAAAAAGACGTTCGAAAATTGCATATGTAGGGCCACAAATATTGAATTGGCTTTCACATGTATCACATACAGGGCCAGCCTTTGGGGTGTGCGACCTGTGCGACCGCACAGGGCGCCACACTCCAGGGGGCGCCGCCGCGGGGTCCGCCGCCGCCGTAGTTTGAAGGGGTAGAGGGGGGTAGTTTGAAGGGGTAGAGGGGGGGGTAGTTTGAAGGGGCAGGGGGGGTAGTTTGAAGGGTCAGAGGGGGGTAGTTTGAAGGGGCAGAGGGGGGGTAGTTTGAAGGGGCAGAGGGGGGGTAGTTTGAAGGGACATGGGGGGTAGTTTGAAGGGGCAGAGGGGGTAGTTTGAAGGGGCAGGGGGGGGTAATTTGAAGGGGCAGAGGGGGGTAGTTTGAAGGCACAGGGGGGGGTAGTTTGAAGGGGCAGAGGGGGGTAGTTTGAAGGGGCAGAGGGGGGGTAGTTTGAAGGGGCAGAGGGGGGGTAGTGAGGGGGATACCAGAGGAGTAGTTCGCACAGGGCGCCGGAACACCTAAGGCCGGCTCTGATCACATATGCCCAACCAGGTGTCCATGTCCAGTCCTCAAAGTCTACGCACGCTGCTGAGTGATAATGAATGTTACCAGTTTAATAATGTTTGATGTTTTGATTAAATGAATGTGGAAACATAAATGACCAAGTCCTGTGATGTCTACCTGACATATAATTAATCATACACAATAGCTAGATAGTCAAAAGCAACTCATTTGTACATCATTTGCTTTAGATTGTAAGCTCTAGAGTCCAGACCATTATTTTCACAGTTCATGTTTTCAAATGGTTGGCTAAGAGTGCTCTTGTGTATCATTTTATACGAAGACCAAGATATATGTAGATATGCCAGCTGTTAGGGACATAGGGGATAATAGGGGTCACCGGGGCTAAATTCCAGACAACTTCCTGAGCCAGAGAATAATTGTTTTTTGGTAATAATAAAAAAAAAAAAAAAAAAAGAATAACGTATCAGCAAATTTAAAATCTAATTTGACTTTTCTGCAGGTATTTATCCTGATGAATTTCTGACATAATGTAGAAGCCGTATAAAAATATATAATAAGAAGATATTATTGAAGGTGGGTCGATATGTGGGGAAGATTACTGTATAGGTAAAGTGAAGAAGAAACAACTTTTTTTCGTACATAAATGATCAAAAGTTAATCATATTTATTCCCCAAATCTAGGAAATTCTTTCATTTTTTTTTTTTTCTCATCAACAGCGTAAAATGTATAAAATGCAAAAAGTGAAAGCTTTTTCTTTTTAAGATAAAAATGGAGGGTTAGGTATATATTTTACTGAAATATTTCTTTCTTATTTCTGATAGATATATGTGTTAGATCCACCACTTCTATAAATAAAGCGTACTCAGTGGCAACTAGAGAGCAACTGGTAAGGGACCTTAATCCAGATCACTTTAAATGAATTTTTCACACTATTTTTTAAATCTCTGGTTAATAATGTATTTCGGGGGCAGACCATTTCCAAAATAAAACAGAACTCTACATGGATGCTTACATTGGTTATTATAAAGTAAAGCGTGATATTATGTTACATTTGAGATTACCTGATTGGTTGCAACATCATTGTCACATTCGTATACGCATCTCCCATAGGGACCTGTCCTCAGAGCCTCAGTTAATGATTCCACGTCATAGACGCCATTACTGCAAACAACATCCACGGGCCAGCCAAACATCCCCTAAGACAAGAAAAGATAAGACGGCAACTAGGTATCTGTAATGAATTAGAGCGGAAGCCTTTAGGACAAATCAGGTGCTCTTCAGGCACGCTGTATAATTAAAGAGAATTAAATGTTATGTATGGGTTTTCTAAAATAATGCCAAGTTGTTTTTTTTCTGTAATTTCAGCACTTTTGGGGGGGGGGGGTTGAATGGGGGGGGTGAATAATAATAAAATAAATAAAAATTGGAATGTTTTTAGGAGTGCATGCAAAGGTGGATTAAAAATGGGCACCAGGGGTGAATTTTAAGATATTTTTTACAGTTCAATCCATTTACCTCATTATATTATGTATAATATAGATATATATAATATTTATTTCTTGTTTTTTTTGTTCTAGTTATAAAATGTTTTGTAAAGATATCAAAAAAAATAAACAAAAAAAGCATGACAAAAGTAATAATAAACAAATAGCACAAAATAAAAATTATTATATATGATATTATATGATTAATATAAGGTTTTTTTTTTCCAGGTCACAAAAAAATGGAAAAATGAGCAGCCAATCAAAAGAGGGATTTTTTTTTATTTTTTTTTTAAAGTCTACTGTTTAAGTTAGGGGATGCCACTAATGAATTAAATAATAATTAACTAAAAATAATAATAATAATAATTTAACTTGAAGGTGTGGGTTTTTTTTTTTTTGCAGTAACATGGAATAAAATAGTAATAGATCAATGTTCGATCATGTTTCCATTACACTGTTTAATATTATGTACACTGGATGGATAATTAGCACTTTTCACAATTTAATAAGATTTGAAACCCTAACCATATTTGTGGGGGGAAAAAAAGACCCTCTTTCAAAGATCCTGCTCAGAAATATAGATGCGGAGCAGATTTATTTATTTTTGTAAACACAGATTTATCCCTCAATTGTTAAACGAGGGAAGCTGAGCAGATGTCAGATTTTCTTTCTAGAAAAAGAAAAAAAAAACACACAAAAATACAATCTGCTCAGCAGATGCGTAATAAGTATCTTGCGTTTGGCTCCCGGCAGAAGGCGTAGTCCTTTTGTATGCTGCCCCTTCTACGCTCCCATTTATTTCCAAGGCCTGTTTGTCTGGTATACTTATGTTGAAGGTTTGGCACGGCTTTAATGAACAGATGGTAACTTTCTAAGTAGCCAACTCTGAACAATGGAGCCCTTAATAGCTGACCTTTATTTATTGTTATTTATAGAGAGGTTCAGCCTTCCTCCGCTCCGTGCTGACAGATGTATTTCCTTAACTTGATACTTAGATTTTTTATTATTATTATTATTATTTATATGTGTATTACACAAAACGTTTTTAACTTAGAAAGTAGGTTCGTATTCCCTTTTTTCTTTATTATACGTTGAAAACTACTTTTCAAGCACTGAGGCAAAGCTGACTGTTGATCAGGAGACATCTGCAGTTGGAAAGCTGGCCCTGGACACACTAACCACACATCTTTGTCATTGTATACGTAAGAAGCACCTTAGCTTTGTTTTGTTAACAAAAGGATTTGCTCAGAAAAGTATAAGTTGTCAGTGAATTAAAGGGTTAACCAGGTTTATATAACTCAAATACACTCCCATGCCCCAACTCAACAAGTTATACCTTTTTTTTTTTTTACTATATTAACAACCCCATCCCATTACCATACTTAGGGGATTGGGGACACAATGGCTACAGCAACAAATGCCCCTACAGAGATATCTCAACTACCCCAACCCACCACACTAAGGGCACAAGAAGGATATAGAAATGTTGGAGAAAGTGCAGAGAAGGGCTACTAAAATGGTTTATGGATTACAAGATAAACCTTACCAGGACAGGTTAAAGGATCTTAACCTATATAGCCTGGAAGAAAGACGGGACAGGGGGGATATGATAGTAACATTTAAATAATTAAAGGGAATCAACAAGATAAAGGAAGAGAGTTTATTTAAAAGGAGAAATACTACCACAACAAGAGGACACAAGCATAAACTAGAAGGGCAAAGGTTTAATGGTAACATCAGGAAATATTACTTTACGGAAAGGGTAGTGGACGCATGGAATAGCCTTCCAGCAGCAGTGGTAGATCAGTAAAGTCATTTAAGCAAGCATGGGATAGGCATAAGGCCAAGCTAGATATAGGATAAGGGCAAGTACTAAAGGAAAGGACTCAGAGGTTGGGCAGACTGGATGGGCCTACTGGTTCTTATCTGCCGTCACTTTCTATGTTTCTTTAAGGGGCTTCAGGAAAGAGCCATAGATCTCCCTATCCTTTAAGAGCCTAACTTCCCAATCCCACACAAATGGGATAGGGGGTACAGTGACACCCTAACGCTGATATGATGGGACATTAGGGCGAGGCTATAAGTAACCCCTGCGCTAGTTAATATGTTTAACCCCCGATTGCAAAGCAGAAAGGAGGAAAGAAAGTGCAGGAGGTTTGTAGTTCCTCGCCTGCAAAAAAAAAAAAAATATATATATCTTTTATGTACAACTTCCGCTCTGTGGAATCAAATAAACGGTTATATGGAGCAAGTTTCCTCTACATTCTAAACAATTGTCCGTCGAACCAAAGTGGCAACAATTCTGCACCAACCTGTTCACCCTTCTTCAAATATATCTTCTTTGCCGAATATGGACAGGTCCCTTCCACTGAACAGTCTAAGCATCGGCTGCTCGCATCCTTGGGCTGGAAAGAATATGACACTTCTGGACATTTAACTCAATACAACACAATACAGTATTACAAAAACACATAGTTTTAACATATTTATAAAAAAAATATATATATATATGTAGTACAAAGTGTATTCCAACATGCATTAAAAAAAGAAAAGAAAACTTAATAGGAATAATCTTGCAGATTCTGAGAGCAGGAAGTTCTTAAACAAGAACAAGAATTCATTTTATTTTTATAAAATCTATACACACCTTGTTTTCTTTAGTAAAATGGGACAAAGTTCCAAATGATGACACCTTTACACATCTGCAAAAAAAAAAAAGAATTAATTAAACAGTTAAAAGTAAAGACATTAAAGATGCATCAAATTGTATTTGGAATCCGTTAAACCGCTGCATAGTTATTACAATTAGGAAATATTGTCTGTACATTTTTTTGTAGTTTTTGTTCTCTAACTGCCCAGGAAATGTCCTATAAAAACCACAACCCTTCATTGTTTCTTTCCGTTCAGAGTCAATACAGTTAGTAAACGGCTGCTTCCTTTCTACAAGTGTGGAACATACTGTGGGCCTTAAAGGAACGGCCACGCCATTTGTTTTGTATAACGTTTTGTTAAATAGCAGTTTATTAAGTCATTCATGCTTTGTTGCTTCTGCCTTCCATTGGTTTACCAAGCAGGCTATTTTTACAATGGGACAGGGAATAAAATCTCGAACCCTAGTTAAGAATTTATTGGGAGTGCATGCATGCGCAGTACACCGGGTGGTGGTGCATGCCAGGAAACCTATAAAGTAAATGAGTTGTTTCTGATTGAAACACTCCTCGTTTCAACCAAAAAAACCAACAGGGGTCTCTGTGATGCCAGGAACGATATTGTTCGTTATTGCCCCTTTATTGCCCCTTTAGGCACTAAACACATACACTGCAGCCTATCTAAGGAAACTGATGAGCGTCGATGTGTGACTCGGCCAATGTGCTTCGATCTTATTGGGAAGTTGTCAGCCTTCCCCTTATGAATAAACTCTATTCTTGTACCTTTTCTTCCCCATCCAATAACATATGAGGTCAATGTCATGACAGGACTTGGCTAGCAGGGAAAACGTGCTCTCCTTCTCATTTCTCCAGTTCCCTCTCACATAGGAGTGTGCAAAATGCCAGTGTCCAACCTTAACACACAACAAAAAGCAATGAATGTAATCATCAAATAATAACGGGTTTTAGCTCTGTGCAATCTAGCCGTAAATTGTTTGGGCAAAATTACTGGTGTAGCTGCAGCGAAAGGGGATAGCACAATGCTTCCCCCAAGGAGGGGTATGGCTAGTGCGGTGGGGGGCAATGGAAGGTATGGGGGGGCAAAAGCCTTTGTGGGGCTTACTGGGGGCATATCGACGGGCTCCCTGATGGGCCACTTCGACTTGCACAGGCTGCAGTGGTATCCAGTATCCTTCGGAGGCAAAGAGCCAGAATGTGACATCATGTATCACGTGTTACAGCGGTAACAGAGGACACATTTCCCGTATCTTACCCCCCCCTCGACAGTGACAGGGGGCAGACCTCAAATAATCACCGCAGACAGTAGCATGTTCCATTGACAGATACTTACCGGCTCCATGTGTTGAATGTGAACAACATCTCCAATAACTCCAGAGTCAATTAACTCCTTCAAAAAGAATTACAATGATTGTTAATATCCACTGAGATGCTGCTGGCAAACATTTCTGGATTATACCGTCAGTACCTTCCTTGGGGAAAAGTGTGATGGCAAAAAGTTGCTAGAAGGAAACACAATGAGTAGGAGAAAGGTCTGGAGAGGCAAAGATATGAAATAAAGAGGGTCCTGAGGACTCTTTGTCCATAAGGGCCAGTCTGGGGCAGTATTCCAAATGTTGAGCAGCCACCATGGCCACCGATGGAACGTTTTTGCGGAATGCTGCACATTTGGCAATGTTCACAGCTTCATAAATATGGCCAACTCCATCGGGAGGGGAAAAGTTTCAAGTTGCACCACATTTTCTGCAAACCGTCCAAAGTAAATTATCTCATCAGATATCAGCTTACTGTAATTTTAAGCATGAGTTCCATTTACTGTATTAAATCAGTACCCTTTACACTTTATTATAGTGATCAGTAACCACATAAAACATTGTTTCTGTGATTTGCTTCCTATTAACAGGCAGCTTAACCTACAGGTTTGAGGTCCCAGCTCATCCTCTACGCATAACCCAACGCTCAATAACAAAACCTAGTGTCCAAAAATGAGGCAATAATACTATGTTCTTGGTGATATGGAACGGCTTCCAAAGACTTACAATATGCGCTCTACTAACTTGTGGTAAGGGGTTAATCATTAACGGATGAGTTGGTCCAAAAGAACATGAATGTACGTATTTAGGAGCCCAACTCAAACCAAATTGGGTAGAGCCAAATTCAATTTTGAGGCTCATCTCTTGGGAATCATGGGGCACTACAGATGAAACGTTCCCCCTTGCGTAAAATAATTTAAGGAACCATTCAAAGAAGCAGATAAATATTCGCTGGAGTATAAAGGCATGGAAGGGTCCAGGCAGGGCTCGTTGAGAAGGTCTATTTATCAGTTCCCTAGACAGGCCGGATACCACAGCTCACCTTCAGAGGTCTAGTGGAGTCCATGCCTCGACCAGTCAGGGCTGTTTTGGCGGCAAAAAGGGGACCTACACAATATTAGGCGGGTGGTCATAATGTTAGGGCTGATCGGTTTACATATCTTGTACATCTTTAATGCTTTTGGACGGCTGTCTACTTAGACTCAGACACAATTCGCTTCTCTTTCCCTCCCCTTACTTGTGATCCTGTAGTTAGCAGCCATCATGTCTTATTAGGTGGCCTTTTGCCCTGTCGAAAAGATCGTTCACGTCTAATTTCAACTTACTTTTATTTTCTGCGAGACAGGATGGTATCGCATTACATGGCCAACAGCAAGCATTATACCACTCTCTTTGCAAACCGCAACAATTTCGCGACAATCTTCAGGAGTTACCTTAAAATAATAATAAAATAATCACAGAACCACATTTAAAAATTAACATAGTTTAAAAAAACATTTTTACGTGTAACATTTATTTTGGCTAAAGCAGATATATATATATTTTATTATAATGTTTTAAATCGTGTTTATTGCGTAAGGTGTTATCAAGCTGTTTACTTAATCAACCGACAACATTTCAATTAGAACACTAGGAAAGAGATAATGAGCGTGAAACTTTTCGAGCGATCACCGACTTCACTTCAAGGAGGTGTCGGTAACATGTTTATAACGCTTCTCCTTCATGGATGAGCAACTCTTTTAAAGTGTGAATAAACGCAATACAAACAATTCTACGAAACTTTTATAGAGATAAAGGGACTGGGAACTTTGCCAATATACAATTACCTGGCCTGTACACATACATATATATATATATACGTTGCCTAGTCGAGCAGCCATTTTTAACACGCTGCATGCCACCACCCCATCCATACCCTGATCCTTCTGATGAGCACATGGTGTGCCCCATCATCCAATTGTCTAACTGTTTACAATATATCATATATTATTAACCCCTTAATGACAAAGCCCGTACATGTACAGGCTCAAAATGCATTGTTTTGAATGGGTTTAGGGACCGCCCATTGTCCTTAAGGGGTTAATATCTGAAAATATGACACGTACATAAGTTGTGTGTCTAACAACCTACTTTTAGGGTTTTACCCCATCCCGCAGCATATGAAATGGGTTAAAATCCCCAGAATTGGTGCTGAAGATACCATTCAACTTATTAGGTCATCTCCCATCCCATTCCATAGCCCATCCAATGAAATTATTATTCCTCTCATCCAATTGTGTGCATGAATAGATGGAATATACCAAATAAATATTTAAGGCCATTGAAAAAATGTACAATTTGGTACAAATAAAGGCAAACCCTGAATTACTAGAAACATTTCCCCTTTGTCTCTTCTACGTTAGAAGAAATAGCTACTTACGGCCATGGGTTTTTCCAGTAAAATATGGTAGCCTTTCCTAGCAAATGCTACAGCGGGATCCTAAAAAAATAAAAGGAATATTATTAAGAATGTTTTTTTTTTAAAGTAAAGGATGCAAATTATTAAAGGGCTCATTAAGTACCCATTTATCGTCAGCGAGGATGTAGAGCGTTCCTTTAATGGTTTAATACCTTATGCATCGAATCCGGGGTTGTTATTATCACAGCATCAGCAATTTTTTCTTTTTCTGCCGCATCTCTCCAGTCTACAGAAACAAAAAGTTCGAAGTCAACATTTAGGCTTTTTTTTTTTATCACCAGATACAAATTTCCACTTAAATTGCTACACTAAGACATCAAGTAAATGTATCAAGTATACAATTTTTATAACATCAGTAAATTTGGAAAGCAGAGACTGATGAACCTTTTACTTGACTTGCGTTTAACGTTTACCATTATGTGATAAATTAACCCCACGGAATAAAACTTTTACTATTTGTCATAATTGTAAATTAATATATATTAATGTTTTCTTTAATACCTTCAAAAACATTGTCAGCGTCAATATTATGCATGAATTTGAGATCTTCTCTGACACAGGCCCGGACATCTGCCACGCCAACCACCTGAAAATCAGCCAATTGCAAGACAAGGTGAGGCAATATTTGTAAGAAGCTTAATAAGATAACATATTATGGTAGAATTCTATGTTTCTAATTGCGCTTTGAAAGTTCGCTGTTCTACCTCTTCTTCAGTATTAGAAACACCATTCCCGATTCTATGAATACCCAAACCCTTCCTAGAATTAATTCTTTCACCATGTAAAATTTTGCCTCATTCACAGTTTTGCTGGGAACACTTAATTGTCATGTGACACAAAAGCAGGCACTGATAGGTTGTTGCCATAGAAACGGAAAAGATTCTGTGGTGTTTTCTTGCGTCGTGGAAAATTCCTAGAACATAATGTATAAAAGACATTGATCGAATAATTCTACCAGGTGGTGAGTCAGAACCTCAAACTTTTTTCGAGCACAGTGTATAGGTAAAGTTAGACAGTGTATATGTAAAGTTGGACGGTGTATAGGTAAAGTTGGATATTGTATAGGTAAACTTGGACATTGTATAGGTAAAGTTAGACAAAGTATAGGTAAAGTTGGATATTGTGTAGGTAAAGTTGGACAGTGTATAGGTAAAGTTGGACATTGTATAGGTAAAGTTAGACAGTGTATAGGTAAAATTGGATATTGTGTAGGTAAAGTTGGACAGTGTATAGGTAAAGTTGGACATTGTATAGGTAAAGTTGGACATTGTATAGGTAAAGTTGGACAGTGTATAGGTGAAGTTGGACAGCTTAAGTGTTAAAAACTTGGTGGATGCTTTCATGCTCTACTGCTCGAGGTAAAGTTTATGTTAGCGTGTAATCTCATGTTCTGCGAACACGGAAATGTTAAACAATATAAGGTTGTGTAAAAATAACCCTTTCAGTTCTCTTTAATTTGTGAGACAGCTATTATAAAACGGCTCGCGCTCTTCTCCTTTCAGTTCCCTTTTTCTTGTTTGCTGCAGGAGGGGAGGTCTCCGTGTCTCGACGAGTCCACCCTTTTCTATGCAAGGGGAGCAGAACACTATGGTGCAGAGGGAGGCGACTATTCTGTGTCCAGCCAACATGCTGATCAATGATTAATTGACTTCTCAACCAATTAACTATATTTATACATTGTAACTCTGCAAATCTTATCTACGTCCACGCAACAGAGAACTCGTTCTTTCCCTGGTAAACCATTAAACAGGATGTCATGTCTCCCTGTAACAAGGAGAAAATGAAATATAGAAATCTGCTGGCAGATCGGCCCCATCCGGCCCCCGTCTTTCCTGCTGTAAAGTCTCAAACCTTAATCAGTCGTTGGTCTTGGCTTAGATTCAGGAGCCGTATGTTTATCCCATGCGTGTTTAATACCCTCACTGTATTACCCTCTACCACTTCTGCTGGAAGACACTTATCTAGCACTCAGAATAAAAGAAGGGCAGATATTTCATATAATAGAGGGGTTAAGTCTCTTACTTATATATAAAGTAGGTGATAGGTACAGTTTTATCATTTAAAAGCTGTAATATTATATACAACTATGTAAGGTTTTGGTATAATTACAGTGCCCTCCACTAATATCGGCACCCTTGGTAAATATGAGCAAAGAAGGCTGTGGAAAAACTTTATTGTCTTTATTTGTTTAAACTTTTGATTTTTTTCTTCAAAAAATACACAAAACTACTCTGCTCTCATGGATGTCAAACAATTACAAACACAATAAAGGTTTATCCAAATAACCTCAACAACCCGTTGCCGCACATCACAGCTATATTCCTTCTATTCCCATTGTGATGAACGTCTAATGCAATTTGGCCTATGTGTTACCCAATATTTATACCCCCGTGAAACAGGAAGTCGCCATTTACCAATTTCCTGTTCCTAGTCACCCAGGTGTACTAAAAAATGTAAAATATCCCTGGCAATATACTACAAATATATTTTTCTATTTTCCATACTGGGTGCCAACAATTCTGCCACACACATTTTTAACATTTCGGCTAAACCCGTGTTGTGTTTGCAATTTTTGACAGCTTTCCTTGCTCAAATGTACCAAGGAAGGTGCCAATATTAGTGGAAAGAAATTATATATATATAATATATATATATATATTCTAGATCCTAGTCGTGGGATTCTAAAATGTGGATCTTTCTAGTCACTCTAGAAAAGTGATGACCAGTGATTGGTCGATGTCTTGGGACCGGTTTAAGCCGGCTCCTTCCTTACCGGTTGTTTTTGTTTGTTCTGGGTTTTTTTTTTTTTTACATTTTTTTTCTGGCTCTTTCTTGCCTCTTAATTCAGTCAGATCCTTTTGTAAATACAGTCGTGGAGGAGGGGTGGAAAAAAAAAAAATCACAAAAAAAAAAATAGTAGGCTCAGTAGTTTAGAGGGTTCTACGCAGAATGGAATAGAAAGGAAATTACAACACGTTTTTTCCACTCCTTGCTGGCTTTGTTCGCCCTCCCTTTTGCTGGTTTCAGAGCTGTTTCAGGATCCATTACAGCGCCGTCGAATGACACGTATTTAAGCCTCGCAGAGAATGCGCTCATACAGAGAAATGGCAGAGCTTTCAGGGGACGGATCTGGTCATTTCTGGAATACATCGGAGATCCCATACAGAAGATGAAGATTGGGGTTTTTTTGGAGGAGAAACACATTTTTGAAGATCTTTATTTCAAGATTTCAATTTGGAACTCTTAATTGGACATTTAACGTACAATAAGCATGGTATTTTGAGGCACATATGGAGGTGATTTTGTTTCTATTTTGCTATTTATTTTATGAGTTCATTAAATAAAAAATATGCTAAATTTCAGATTTTTTAATATCAAAGTAGTGTTTTTTTAATAATGTAAGTAAATTAACTATTATTATACAACATTTTGCTGATATAAATATCTGGAGTAACTTGTTACAATAATGTAGAAGCATTTAAAGAAAAGGTACAAGGTTACTTCATCCCAAAATGCCTTCAATTCTTAGATTTGAAGATTTTGCGTTAAAAAAGATTTTGCATTAATTGCTTAAATCCCCCAACATCTCTATATTAAATTTTAAAAAATGAAGAGCTTTTTCAATAACTACATCATGAGCAAAATGCTATACATAAATAAATATATATTTTAAAATGGCAGATTGTGTTGACAAACAACCCAATTGAATATATATATTTATTATATTGTGTATTTGTTAGCGATTCATGTTAAGCACTATAGTGTAATTAGTAAATATGCATCTCTTGCTTATCCATATTTATTATCCTTTATTAGGCTAAAAAGGTACAGTATATAAAACATATCTATAGCTATAAAATTTTAGGAATAGGTTTACAAAGCATTTAGCTTATATATATATATATATATATATATATATGTGTGTGTGTGTGTGTGTCTGTGTGTTTATAATGTCCTTTTGTGTGTTACATTAATAAAATAATAATAAATATTTTTCATTTCAATATCTTATTGTAAAACAAACTTTAAATGACACCACAACTTGTGTTAGAGTTACATTAAAGCGAAATTAAAAAATCAAAATAATAGGTTGGGAGATATTAGAAGGATTTCTGTAGGGGTTGGAAAATGAGAATCGCTATTTGGATGAGTTTAGTAACAAACATGCCTGTTGTGTGAAACTTCTGGATTAGATCAACATGTGATAAAATGTATTCAAAGTAATTTACAGCAAAAGCAGCTGGAAATTAGACACTATCGTGGGTTTAGAAAGGAAAGCAAAGATGGAAGAGAAACCACGGATAATGCTATTAACAGATTAGATGCTCATATAATCCATACTTTATCCGTTCTCCATCACTGTAAGTAGGGGGTAAGGAGGGGGGAGGAAAATAATACGGAGCCCATTCAAAATAATTCATTCTGATGGAGAGACAGAAAATAGCAGCATGATTCTCTCCAAAACAAGACAACTGTAAACAGATACATCACACCAGATACCACACACACACACACACACACACACACACACACACGGTTCGAATAAATGTTGGTCCACTACATAAGAATGGCAATACATATATCCTCGGTTCAATTTCTGGTGTACTTTACAAAGGGGGGATGTAGCTAAATGGAACAGCCTCCCAGCAGAAGCGGTAGAGGGTAATACAGTGAGGGGATTTAAATATGCATTAAATTGCTACAAGGTTTGGAGGGCATGATGTGTCTTTATGTGTCCTACAGCAATGTTTAGTCTCCATTCCATGACAATGAACATTCAAAGTGCTACTTTGATGAATGCATATGCTTGCATGGAATGGGTGCAATTGTTGCAACATATGGAATAACTCACAGGCTGTTCTATAACTAATAAGTAAGACCTGTATCGTCCACAAGGAGGCGCTAGCGGTTCGTATAAAGCAAACCACGCAACCACTACTTCTCGTCTTCTCCCCATTGTTCAGACTGCTGTTTGGTAGCTTTCTATAATTTCTCCATAATCACATTTATTTAAGATACTATCATTAAATTTGTATGTGGCGTGTACACTAAAACATAACCACATGCCGCACAGCACACTAACAACATACGTGGCAATAACTATTCAATTCCAAACACTGACTTCAAACAATATGTTTACGCTGGGAATAAATTTAGTATTTCTGGATTAAATTGTGTTATTTTAAGAAATTGCTCTCAGTTGTACATCTGTTTTGTTTTCCCAGCTGGTTGGAAATGAGTTATAAAGACCCGTAACCTTAGATAAATTATTATGGCCATAAAGCAGCACGTCAGTGTTTTGTGTTCATGAAAAGGTCACCAAGATTTATAGCTCTAAAAATGCAAAAAGTGGATACAGTTATGAACCTAGAGATTGAAAACACGAGTCATGAAGAATACACATCAAAACTTAAACTTGGATTAGAGAACACAACGTGCCATTGGAACACAGGAGTGATGGGAGTGATAAAGGGCCATTGGAACACAGGAGTGATGGGAGTGATAAAGGGCCATTGGAACACAGGAGTGATGGGAGTGATAAAGGGACATTGGAACACAGGAGTGATGGGAGTGATAAAGGGCCGTTGGAACACAGGAGTGATGGGAGTGATAAAGGGCCGTTGGAACACAGGAGTGATGGGAGTGATAAAGGGCCATCGGTATGCCTATGAAGATATTCCATTAAAAATAAGTCATTTCCAGCTACAATAGTTATTTACAACATTAACACCTTCTGTGCTGGATTTCTGATCCATTTCGTGTTATTTTAGTGGACAAAATGTGTCTTTAAAACACAAGAACCCCAGAAACAGTCACTGCATGCTACATGAGCTCGTAAATGTATTATGCAGCCGCGCATATCCAGCCGTTGGCTGCACATATGTCATCAGATGGCCACCAGCCTTAAAGTGCCAGGACCAACTCATCATTGATATATTTATATATATAATGCACAGAAAACGTGTTACCTTCATTCGGCTGGGGAAATTCACGGCATAATAAGTGTAGCATTTCCCGCGACTTCCGGCACCCACCACCAGCACACTCACACATCTTGCGTCCTCTTCGTCGGGTCTTGGCTGCATTAAGAGCGAGATTATTACTTTTTTTCATTCTATAGGGGTTACGTAGAAAAATGTTTTAAAAAATGTCCTCATCACCATAGTAACCAATGGAATATTGCGCTGTATTTAATGTGAAAATCAAATTTAAGAAACAAAAGTCAATATTACAATAATCAAGATGTGTTTGTGGAACTTTCACATATCAGATGAAAACTCAGGTAACAGAAGTCAGAGGGGTTGCACAGTTTTCAGGCCTCTACATTGGGTGATCTAGAAATTTGTTTATACGAGAAAATAATAGACATTTATGGACAGTTCCGTGTGATGGTTAGTTCTACATTAGTCTCGATGTCTTTCGTTTATTAGACTGTGAAGATACTTACAATATCAAATTCAATATCGTTGTTTAAGCAAGCATCTTCAGCTTTCTTAACGCCCTAAACAAAGGAAATTACAAAGGAAGATGTATCAATGACAGCGTCTTGGGCAAAAAAACACAAACATAGCCCACTGGCAAACAATAAATACACGCCACAATGCATTTAGGGATATAATTGGTTTTAAAAAATGTATATTCCATCCACCCATTGACAAAGTCCTGCAAGAGAAAAAAGCAAGTCTGTTGATTGACTTTCCTGGATCCAGAAATTCTGACATATTTATATAGTATGTGGGTCTCAGAAACATTTACCATGTCGCTTTAATGTGTATCCACTTAATATGTCCACACTTAATTTATATATTGCCTTTGACCAAAGCACATACCTCCCAAGTGTCCATCTTTTCTTAAAGCGTAGAATGTTTGCAGGGTATGAGGTTGCATCAATGTCATAACGAGCCATTTACTACTGATTATTATTATTATATTTCCTTTCTATGGCACCAACAATTCTTACAGTCCATGTGTTCCAAGGTTCTGACAAAACTAGAACCGATAGACTAAGACGAAGCGGTACATTAGGGGAAGAGAGCCCGGCCTGCAAGCTTACAGTCTAGAGATACAAAAGAGATTGCATTGGAAAACATTTCCTTCCATTGGGTATATGAGAAGTCTATGATCCCATGGGACATCTGAGCTAAAGGGCAGTTAAGGTTTCCTCCGGCTCGTAAGCTATTATTACATTGTTTTTTATAACTCCTACTGAACACAATATGTAAGATCTAATGATGTCGCTAATGATGATGATAGCTAATGCTACGTGAAAGGCAGAAAAAGTGGCTCTGACAATTACATGGCCTCCTTTCCGATCTTACCCAGGGAGGAGGGTGACCCACTCATTCATCCTGTTGAAATATCAATTTTGTTGAAATATCATGTTTTTTTCTGGCAGCAATTAACCCTGTGTGGGAAGGATCTCGAAGGGGTCCAGCAGATCCCACCTTAACTACGTGTCCAATCAGAGTCTAACCGCTGGCCAACACTGGCTGCGTACTATGTGAGCATTGATTTGGAACATGCGGCTTCTCATATCCAGCCATGATTTAGCACAAATTGGCCTTAAAGTGCCAGGGTCGCCTCGTCATCAAAGGTCCACCCCTGTTCCTAAGGGGTTAAGAAACGAGACTTCAGTTCCATTTAGGCTCTAACCTGGCTGTCATGCGATTGGCTGCTGCTACTCCCTTTCATTTCAATCAGAACACATCTCTCATTAATTAGAATGAGAGTTCTATTGAGCATGTGCAAGAAGCATACTGAGGTATGCTCCATGCTTTCAAAAGAGGCAGCTGAGGGGAGGAGTTAAATGAGAAAGAAGTTTCACTTCTAACTTTTCTAACTAAGAAATACACTGGAGTCCACCCAAAATAAACTAAAGTATTGACATCTTAAAGGCCCAGACTGATGTTTAGTGCATATTTTGTGCAAAGATGACTTCCAGCTCATGTATGGGTTCCTTGGGCGGAGCATTTGGAGAGCAGAGCCGGACCTGAAACAGGTGCAAGAACTTTAAAGTTGAGTGTCACAATGTCACCGTTTGGCAGAAAATGAGTGTTCCTGAGCCTTATAGACCTAGAAGACCATGCTTAAGATTCTAAAAGTGACATTTATGACCCTTGAATACAGAATTTTATCACATTATGCGTTAAAGATCCAAAAAGTGCTGCCTGACTAAAATCATATTGTACGAAATGCAATGTGGTCCCTCAGCACCAGGGACTCTGTAAAGGTTAAGGACCGTTGAGACTGTATTTTCTGTTCTTTTGAGTTACTAAGCTCAACGGGATCTCAGCTTGGGACAACCTTAACAAAACCAGAACTGCTCCGTGAATGGTGAATCCGTAGAATGTTCTAAGCTTTGTTTGACGCTCTGAGTTTAGTGAATAGATGTCGAGGAGACGATGATATAAGCTCATAGGACATGTTGATACTTTGTAGTACGTTCAGAAAATAAGTAAAAACGGAAATGCTGGGAACACACAGGAAACGTGACTGTTAGGTGACTCAGAAACAACCTTTTGTACTCTACAAAATGATCACTGATATATATCACTGGCTGTATGTTAACAAAAAAAGAAAAATGAACGGCACTTTAGCAACGAAAAGAAGAAAAATATGGGTACAGGAATAGACACATTAAATATCATTGATAGTTTGAAGTAGGTTAGTAGCAGTTACACAATTTCACGCGTTTATATGCCCAGGTGGGAAGCTAAGTAATAAAAAAATAGGTGCTTGTTACGATGATATAAATGTTGGAGAGGGGGGGGACTTTTCAACACAAAAAAGTCCCAAATTTTACTAATAAGTGAGATTTAGTCATGAAAGTGCACTTGGCAGTAGAGTTTCAACACTGAATGGCCCTGCAGAATGTATAGTTCAAACAGTGATGCTTATGACTACCCATGATAGATTGGCTCAGTCTTGATCACCCAGACGGACACATTTACTAATGAAGTCTATGGAGGAATGGATTTCATTAGCATTCCCGTTAAGAATCAGTCACCCAAAGTCACCCAAAATACTGACTTTTCAGTGTTGATACTTTTTTTAAAAAAAATGTAAGAAATGTATTTAACATATGCATCTAAGATACAGAATTTCATACAAGGAACCATCCCATGCATTGAGTTTATATTAATTCGAGACATGCCAGCATGGGCTTTCTCCCAAGGAGACCAAATGTTTTGAAAGTGCAGCAATTTTGGTGGACGTTCACCTTAGGGCAAAATAGCAGTTTTCAGTGACATCCTCTCCCCCGATCGTAGGATCAGGGGACAGGACGCCCTTTAGGTGGAAGTTTGCTCCAGGTTATGTCAGCAGAGATGCAGATGAAGATAGAAGAACAAGAAGCTGAGGTGATCGGCAGAGAAGGTAGGGAAACATTTAGAGAGAGCGTGAGAGAGAGCGAACAAGAGTGTGTGAGTGAAAGGGCCTGTCAATTTTGGATGAAAATTAGGAGCTTTTTGCTTTGTTTTCGCTAGATTCGTGGGGGTCTGGCCCCATTTTTGTGGCTTCGTACAAATCGCTGAATTTGCAGTTTGTACGAATCGGAATGCACAAGTCTAAGGTTAATTCTCTTATAACTTAAGAGTGAGGTGTGTTATCACTCTTAATCAATACTGTCTTGAATTGGGCAGTAATTTGATTGAAAGACAAAATTCCAAGCTCTAGGTACTTTTAATAAAACCATTTAATTGTGATAAAACTGCATGAGAAAATGTATTTAAATAACATTTCCAGTTTTTGAAACGTGTATATGATGGGTGTGCAGTGATTCCTTGCTTGCGTGTACATAATGGTCGTTTCAGCAGCAGCCCCAAAACTTATATGGTAGTTATGAGAAGAGCTTCCTTATTTCTTGTACACAGTCCCTGTATTCCAGCCCTCTTGGGTAATACAATTTTCCACGCTGTTATGTGGACATATGTTACTGAGAGGGTGGTAGATGAGTGGCACAGCCTCCCAGAAGAAGTGGTAGAGGCTAATACACTGAGGGAATTATAAAACGCACGGGATAGGCATATGGCTCCTGAATCTAAGACGAGACCAACGACTGATTAAGGTTTTAGTCTCTACAGGGACTAGACGGGCCGAATGGATCTTGTCCGCCGGCAAAATCTATTTTTCTATGTAAGCCCCGCACTTGCAAAATCCGTGTAACTGTTACTACCCCACTTAAAAGTATCAACCGGTATTTAGGTCCACTTTTCATACCAACATACACAACAATAAAAAAAAAAAATACAAAAACCAAGACAGAAAGGATATTTGTGATAGTGAGTATTACTACTTAAAAGGCAATATACGGTATATACTACAGGTTACTAAACGACACCAAACACATGGCAGTTTCATACAGTATAATTTAATAATATATTTGATTGTGATGTACAGTGAAAAAAATAATGTATTAAATGCAACAAAAAACACTACAAAAAAACCCAAATATTCAGTAGAATGTATTTTCCAAACAATCTGATTTTGACAAAGCTTGTACCCAGAGTCATATGATTTGTAAGCTTTCATGATTTCAAACTCTATCTGAGCAATAGAGTCTCCGGCTGTAATCCCATTAACCCCTGGCCACCACAACATGATTTAACCTGTGATATTTATTTTGATTCTATGTATTTTTATTATAAATAGAATTTCACCTCCTGGGGTGATATTTAACTTCCCTGAAATGTTTTCATCTTCCCTAAATTTCCTTTAGATGACCTAATCCTGAGTGTCCTCTTACATACAAGGTACTGTATACATGCACTGCTTATCTACTTGGCATTCTAAGGGTTAAATGTTCTCCCCAAATAATCAGACACATCATTTAAAAAAATGGTAAAAATATAAATAGTTTATTACTTATAACACAAACCTATAACACAGTCTTGTTTTGAAATAATTCCATAAAGTAACATTTTATATCACTTTGTATCAATTTGCCTCCTTCTCACAAACTGTTACATTTGTCAAAACAAGTTTCATGTTTCACATCCGGTTTCATGTAAATAATCTGATTCCTACCTGATCTGATGATTTGGGGGTGTCCTGCCCCCTGCCTGATTTACTTTTAAAACTGAAGATCTTGGAGAACATCAGGATGGCAGCTGTCACCCCCTTGGGATGACTGTCACAGGAGATGGGGATGTGAAGGCTGAGCTGGTCTAGTGCAGTCTAAGCACAAGCAGGAGGTATCAAGGATCTTTCCAAGCACTGACTATGTTCAGGGCAATATGAGGTTAACTGAAGAAGCCACTCCCCAAAATCATGGCTGAGACAAGCTAGGCATAGAGTGGGAAATTCTCATGATGTCACTTATATGATGTGGCTGTTAGCGATTACTGGACAGTTGGCTAAACAAACTCACATGTTTCACAATCTGCATGTAAACTGAATCCTCCTCTGGCCTGGCATCACCCCAGACAGTGATCTAATTTGTAATATGGATTGGGTGAAATTATGACCTCATAAAATGTAGCAGTTTATAGAACAGTGAAATCAATAACGTATTAAAGTATTACTAGGTCATTTCCTGTGTTGTAGGTGTTGTTCCTCTTAGACAATTGCACTGCAAATAAATTTATAGAGCAGATAAAAGGTGAGGGCTGACACCTTCTGGTTCAGGTAGGGGGAGAATAAAGTTGAGGGGCCGTCACGTTACACCACCCCACTGAGCTACTGCCTCCTTTTTTGAGGAATTTTGGTGGACCCAAAAGTGGTGGGTCAGTCCACCCCTCCTCTGGCCCCTATAATAAGTTATGCATTTTATAAATGCATTGTGCAGGGCAGGAACAATAAAGAGTATCCCTATACCTTTACACCTGCCCTGCACAATGCATTTATAAAATAATGATCTGATAACTTATTATACACCTAAGAGAATTCATAACATGAGTATGGTGTATATATTGTTTCTATACAGTGTATTAATTAAAAAATAATAACAGAGGCTACTAATGTGAGGAAAGTATTATGTGATTTACAGACGAATTAAATTGACAATCCTGACATCTTATGTCCTTTAATGTAAATGATAGCTGAGAGGTCTCTTTAAAGGTCCACGATGACCCTGACCCTCCTGTAGACTGGTAATGTCACATTTATAATTATTTTTGTTGATTTTTCCCCCCAGAAGCAAAGATAGGTCCAGTGTTTGAAAAATGGGATTGCGACATAATGGGATGTATTTATTGAATGCATTTGTACATTTATATCCCGGCACATATTTAAAATATATCATCTGAAATGTAATCTGTTTATATATCTAGAGACCAATCATGGCATGTATGTAACATAAACATACATGGCGAGATATTGGTTTAAACATTTAAGAAATGGGAAGGAAATTAGTGCCGCCATCTGCTGGCAGTAATTGGTATCACTACAGATATTTCCAGCCTTGAAATAAAGCAGATGGAATTTTGCCATTTTTTTGCATTAACAAAAAATAAAATCAGTTCTTAACAATGGTTAATAGTTCTTTATCAAACATAGGGTTGAATTCCCAATATAAAAGAGGCCCCGAAATCCTTTATTGTTCTTTATATTTGTCAATGACCCACACAAAATGATTAGCATTATTATGAAGGGGACCTGTTTGTAAGATCACAGGATAGAGTGATGATGTGCTGAGTAAAGTGCTGCCCCCTGCAGTATGTGAGATGTATAACATCACAGAAGGAAATCAGTTGTTCAGTTATAAATTCCACCTACGGCAGGGGGCAGCACTTTGCATTTGCTGCTCAGCTACACTTTAAATGTATAAGTGTCCTGGAAAAACATGGTGACTCAACAACAATTGATTAAAGGGGCAGTGTCCCATGCAGCCTCGCCAATGAAGACTGCATATTAAAGTATTTTGTAAGCTTTTGGAGAAGCTGCTGCTTCAGAGCTGCAGTGCACTGAGGGTCTTGTTTGCCCCGGACCCCCAAAGTGGGCACAGGCAGTAGGATGTGCAATATCTCTCCATGCATTTGCAAGGGACAACACACCATAATTTAAAGGGACCAATCAGTTATCAAATGCATTAAAGTACATGTGATGGTTGGAACGTCCCTTCGAATAATAATCAAGTTGCAGATTCCTAAACATAGTAAATGTAATTTAACGGTACATTTTTAAGAAAATACAGTCACTGAGGACAAGTTCTGGAAAAGGAGAACAAAGAGTTTTGCTGCCTGGGGCTCAGCGGCACAGGTGGCCATTTGGTCTGCGTGCCCCAGTAAGAGGACTATTCTAAGAAGCCTCCAGAGAAGTCCCCCCCCCCCCGGTCTCTTGTTGTACTCCCTCACATCTGATCCACTGTTTTCAAGGTAAAAATGGGGGCAAGTGAAGCTGTACTTCTTTACATGGGGAGCCTTGGGGAACAAGTGGGTGAGTTTATTAAACAGGAGGGTCCCAGGAAAAAAGGAGGTTGTTTGTTTCTAAACAAAAAGCGCCCAGCAAGACAGATAAGCCTTTTTTGAACATGGGTGGCCACAGAGAAAGAGACAAGCAGTGAAATATTGGGGAAGAGATGGACAACTTTGGAGAATGAACGTTATGGACCATGATGGGGTGGGAGCCTGGGCCCTAAGTTGATACTGGGGCAGTAAATATCTGATGGCGGCCCTGTTGACCAGCATTTCTGGCTGAGTGGGTCAAATCATTGAGACTGTGACATGAGGAGGCAGCCAGGTAGCATTTTGGCAATGACGCAAAGCTAATTTGATGTCACAAACGCCATGTAGGTTAAGAGGCACATTCATAAAACATCATTTTTGTCAATTACAATGATGTCATTGTATGGATTGTTGTTTATGGTCAAACACGAGGCCTTAGGTATTGCGGCATTGAAAGTGTAACTAAAATGGCTAAGGAGAAGCTTCGACAGATGCCTCTGTGACCAGGGCTTTGCATGGAGAATGATTGCAAGGTATTCTTTGGTGGGGGGTAGGCAATGCCTGTGCCTTTGTGGGGGATGGAAGGCAGATGAGTCCTCAGTGGGGGGTGGTAGGATGTGCATACAATGAGACTTTTGCAAAGAACATTGAAAGGGATTTCAGTATAGAATGCAAGAGGCCATCAAAGTGGAAGGCAAACAAAGGGATTTGGCCAGGAAAGAAGAATTCAAAACAGCCATAGCCAAGAAAAATGGACCCGTGTCTCATTTACAAAACAAGGCAGGAGAGATTGAGCTAGGATTTGCCCCGTAGGCATCCATTAGGCCAGGGTCACCAAAGGACCCAAAACACTGAAATTGATTTGTCGCTTGTTTTGTTGTGTAATGAATGAGGTACTGCAACACCCCGCACATCAGGTATGGAATGTACAGTATACTATAGGTGTGCGTCTCACACTTGCACATTATTTCCTGGTACACATTGCCTTCGCATAGTCATATCACAAAGTATCCAGGACTGAATGGTGAGGCCATCAAGAAAACCTTGCAGAGCTATATGCAAAAATCTATTTGATTTATTAATTTTGTACACTGTATGGAAACCCTATATACATATATAAAACATAGCAGCCTATGTGACAGCGCACAAGGTAGTTATTTAATATCACCTATAAGAAGTTTGAATTTAGATCTGCTGCACTCCACTTACCATCCCAAAACGAAGGTCTCTTGAGCTCCCCCAAGTGGACAGAAAGTGCATCACACTGCAAACTGATATATCTTTCTAAAAACCCTCATACAGGTGCAATTAAATCTTGGAAATAAGGCTAAAAAGGTAATACATAGATCACTGTTGTTTTACTGTTTCCTTCTGTGTAACAACAAAAGCACCTAATTTGCATCATTGTTTAAATTCTAATTAGCATGAAAGGTTCTCCATTATTATAGGGAACAAAGTGTTTTCTCTCAAAGAGTTGTGTGTTGTGATTTGCAAATTGTCCGATCCATTGCTTTACAATACATAGCTGACCCCTGCAGCACCAAAATGATTCAAATCTAAAAGATGTCTCTGATGGCTTTAGATGATGACACAGAGATCATTGCTAAAAAAAACCTATACATTTACTAGCAAACTTATAACATGACATCATAATTCTTTGATGACATGTCCGAGTTACGCTTAGGAAATAAAATATATAAATATTCTTTATGCTCTACTTGTTAAAAGTATTCTCATCAGATGAAGCCCCCTGTTTCGAAGCACAATCACAGCAGCCCCTCCAACATAGAGCAATTTAATAATCCATATCCCGCATATATACTTCCAGACATTAGCTCTAAACGTGGCATTCCAACATATCAGCTAATTTATAACTATAAAATATACCAGGGCTCTAAAGTTTGATGCCTGCTTATTTGCCAAGTAAAAAATATATATAGCGGACGTGAAGAAAAATTCAGATTTTCCCTATTTTATCCCAAGCACTTGAATTTTGTCTTTGTTTGCTAAGACTGTGCAATTACCCCACTTCTCCCTCTCATACAGTAATGACGGGTCTAATGTTTTAATCAGAAAGTATCAAAGGTTAGATAAGATTAGTAATTCATCTATTCTTCCGTTAATATACGCCGTCGGTTCATTAAGTGGAACGGCACTTAGATAAGGGCATGAAAGTGAACTAATCACTGAACAAGGTGAACAAGATTGCTTTCATATCCACTACTACAGCTTAAAGAGGAAGGCATCAAGTAGCTGAAGTTGTGCATAGATAGTTTAAAATGTCTTCGCAAATATTCTGTAAGAGATCAGATATTCAGAATAATCATTTTGTAACTAAACTACAAACCTGAATGTAAAAATGCAGTTCAGTGGCAATCGTAATATAGATTGCTTGGCACAGCGTATTGGCTTAAAATGCCAGCACGATATGTATGTCTGCTAGGGGTGAATTGGAAAATTAAGCATAGAAATGCAAGTTTTTTACTACATTTTGTCTCATTCATAATTTTTGCTGGGAACAAATTATTGCTGTGTAAACACAAAAGCAGACACGGGTCTGTATCGGAGATCCCGTGGTCATCGTCGCCGGTTCTCTTCTAAGGTCCTCCAAGAACTGATGCCTGTATGGCAACATTTCTCCGGCATGCAGTAGAGTAGCTGAACTTGACGTCTCTTACAGCAAACCCACTCCTGGGATGATAAACCAACTACTCGGCTGGCCTCTAAGTCTTATCCAAAATGCCCTAGAGGCTCTATTTTCTAGATCTAGGGACTCGCATGACTTACATGAAAGGCTGTGAGTCTTCATCTTCATTGTGAAAACACCCACTAACTGGTCCGACATTCCCCAGTTCATTTATGGGGTTCACTCACTTACCGGTGCGCTGTAGGTATGTCATATTAAATGACATCATTAACCATACGTTATTCGGGGATAGCTCATCCCTCCCTGTAGGAGAAATTCACTGGGTTGGCCCTTCATAATGCGTGGATAATGTGCTGAAACATCTTATCTCACGGTAGCTCACATTATGAGACAGTTGCGGACACATAGGGATTTATAGACTAAGGTTTTCCGGATACTATTACATATACTAGCTGCATAAAGGCTAGCTTTTTTTTCTGCCCTGTTGAAACGGGAATGACATTTTGAGAGATGACCCAAAAAAATTAATCCAGAAGAACAGAATGTGGCATTAAAACATCTGCATGATGGCCAAGTGACTTCCGTTGGAACTAAAATAAATACTAACTTAAAAAGTATGCATAATATAACTTAGTGCCCCATAGTAGAGACATTTCATCCCCTATCGGTTGTTAGTGTATTAGAGGTCCCCAGACCATAGAGTATAACTGCTTCCCACATTCAACTCCTCTTCCCCCCATCTGCAAGCGCACAGAGCTGACGGCAGCCTACTTCCTATAGTGTATTTATAAAAGAGAAAAGATCGCGCCACTACATCAGGGTCCGAGCCAAAAACAAAGTCCGGGAATCCCCTGCTTGAGCTACTGCCATGTGAAGATTTACTTGGGATGTTTCTTTTCAGTATAAACCCCCCTCGCATTCTCTCCCACTTCAGTTTGTAGCCGACCGCTTGTTTCGATGAGATGCGGAGGCCGGAAGGCAGCTACATGTAAATGGAGATCAGCGAGATCAAGAAGCCCCCCCCCCAATGAGTCTCAGATATGTTCAACCACAAAACAATGAACTCCCCAAAAACCAGGATACGGAAAGTAATCAAACAGCAAATGCATATATTTCCCATGGAAAGAAACTTTTACAATTACGAGACATAAACAAGAACTTGAGGTTTGCCCAAATTTAGCCTCCCCTCCCGGCTTTCTTTTAGGAGTCAAAGGCAATTCTTTGGAAGGGGTGCTTATCACAGTATTAAACTATGAAAAGATATAGTTGGTGGGAACCTTAAACTGGTGCTAGGCCGGTAAGACAACATTACCAACTTTGCAAAAACAAATTTAAGATGCGGACCAAGAAAGAACCACTTCATACCCTGGTCTACGGTGCACCCCCGCTCAGAAGCATCTCAGATTTTTGGTCTCTTTGTGCTATTAGAGAAGAAAAATCTCCATCGACATATCAGTCTAAGGACCCAGCAAACTTCACCTGCGCAAGGGAAGCAACAACCCCAGACACAAGCATGAGCCTTGAGCCCTGATCAATCACCTAGCAGGTAGGGTGGTCCTTCCTACCACTTCTGCTAGAGGGCTATTTTCCAATACATCGCCCATGTTTCTTACACTACTTTCTGGCCCTGTAATTTTCAGCTATGGAGGTGTTATTGTTCAGTTTTCTAAAGTATTTTTTTGCACATATTCCAGGCTATATCTGCACATTTTCTGTATGCAGCTTCTCCATATAAAAACACGTTTTTCTATTAAACCTGCTAAGACTGCAGACGATACAAATCTGCTTGATGAGTTTGTCTGCGCTTAACAATGAGTAATACAGGCCAAGGACGTATTTAAAGAGATACTCCACTTCCCAATGCAGTCCCACCAATGAATTCATCTTTGTACCAATGTATCAAGGCAAGGAGTAGGGGGGCAAATGCATAGAAGGGTGAAATACTTAAAGGTGAATCTGGTGTCCTTTTATATGTATATGTGGGTGTGGGGGGGAGTGCTGGAACATTATGGTTCAGGTATGTAGTGAGACAGCCATCTATTATCCGACATGTTTCCAGATTGATGCATGTTGACCCTACTTATAGAAAGGGCATCTGGGACAAGTTTCTAAACATGGAGGAATCATATTAGAATCCATTGTGATGTTCCCAGTGATTCACGAATGTTCTGTATATGGAAGAAGCATACAGAATCCGTACCTATTGTGAAATATAGGGCCCCGTTCGTGTGAGCTTACAATGCGTTGTATTAATGATGATGAACATGAAGAGACGTTGGAAGAGCCTTTATTCCAGTGCCTGATAATAATAGGTAAACCCAGACGCCCCTGACGTACGAGGGGCTTTAACTAAATGGCAAAACTTTCATTACGTGCACAAGTTACCTGGAGGCATACATCACCCCCAATCCATGTACTGGACCATTTATTGGGAATATGGATCTGCTTCACCATGGCAACCGCGTGCAAGAGAGCACCAACTGATGCAGCCTTTGCCGTGTTGGTTATGGAGGTTATTTTCCCCAATTTGGTCTTGGATGCAACAAAAACTCTTATGGGAAAACTTTTACAACATTTAGGTCAATCCTTTTTTGTCTCAAGTGCGGTCACCAATCACAACACGGCTTTATTACTTATCCTTTCATGGAAACATAGAATCTGTAGGCAGGTCGGCCCCATCTGGCCCGTCTAGTCGCCCGTTTCTCCTGCTGTAAAGACTCAAACTTTAATCAGTCGTTGGTCTCGTCTTAGATTCAGGAGCAATATGCCTATCCCATGCATGTTTAATACCCTCACTGTATTACCCTCTACCACTTCTGCTGGGAGGCTGTTCCACTTATCTGCCACCCTATCAGTAAAGTAAATCTTCCTTACAATGCATCTAACCCTGTCTTTCGTTTGAGCCGGGCCCTCCTCACCTGTTGTTTCTGTAAGTCTAATTGTTATGTTACATACTACTTGTTATGTCCTGCCTACCCATTGTACTGCACTACGGAATATGATGGCGCTATATAAAACAATAAATAATAATTTAGATGATGGCTTCTTGTTCTGATATTTCTCCCCTCCGGTACTTTATTAAAACCCCTTTATGTGTTTAAACGTTTCTACTGTATTCTCTCTCTCCTCTCCCTCTCCTTCCTCCCCTCTCTCTCTCCCCCCTCTCCTCCAGGCTGTAACAGGTAATCCTGCCAGACCTCAGACAAGCTTTCCAACTGAGATGCGGGAAACCCTTCTAAGTCCCGGGGCTCCCAGTGAATGGCGCTTCTTAGGAGATTCTGGTAAAGCTGCGGCTCATGTTCCATATTACCGGCGGACCATGTGAATCACGCACCGACTTCACTCAGCATTCACTCGGGGGGGGGGGGGGGGGTAACACAGCGAAGCGCCCCGGGCATGATGCGCATGGCACGGGGAGCATCTCTGCCTCTCACCACCTTTCTAGTCACAAAGAAAACGCGGTAAACACACCGCCTGCCAAGATGTTCCTGATGGCAGCTATTCCGGGGCTGCTCGTTAAAATCTACAAATGGTAACACCGGAAATATTAGTTTAGACTCCTGTACTCCCAGAAAACAGACACCCATCCCCCCCGCCACCCCCTTTGTGGAGCCCTCCTACTAGTGATGTCCGGATCATGAACGAATCGTTCATTTGATCCGGTTCTTTTTAGTGATCCGGATGAGTCGGTTCACTAGACTGAACGATTCGTTTGTAGCGGTTCAGTCTGTGAATCATCATGCAGCTGTAACCTGATCCTAGAGCTGTGAGTCATCTGCAGAGCACTCTGGGGTCAGGTTACAGCTCATTAATTCTCACAGGAACGATGACTCATAGAGTCGTTCAAAGAGTCGAATGATCCGAAGAGTCGAATGAACCGAAGAGTCGAATGAACCGAAGAGTCGAATGAACCGAAGAGTCGAATGAACCGAAGAGTCGAATGAACCGAAGAGTCGAATGATTCGAATCTTACAGGGATCCGGATCTTACAAGGATCCGAATCTTACAGAGATTCGAATCATTCAGAGAATATCACTGATACCATACTTTTATAAATAAATACATTAATAATGTTCACACTGCCCCCAGGATTTAGATTCCCCTGAGTTTGCCCCCATTTACCTATAACTGCACCTACAGTTAACTTTATTAAATTAATTAAATTAACCCTCAGTCATCAGCATAAAATTAACCCTTATACCCCATCAACCATAACTGCCCCTGAAATTAACCGTAAAGATCCCATTAACCATAACGGCCCCTGAAATTAACCCTAAAGACCCCATTAACCATAACGCCCCCTGAAATTAACCCTAAATACTCCATTAACCATAACTGCCCCTAAATTAATTGCATGTACTCCAGATAAATTACCTAATAAATTGGTATGGTTGATGGGGTCTTTAGTGTTAATTTGGGGGCAGTTATGCTTAATGGGGTGTTTAAGGATAATTTAGGGGCAGTTATGCTTAATGGGGTCTTTAGTGTTAATTTAGGTGCAGTTATGCTTAATGAGGTGTTTAGGGTTAATTTGGGGGCAGTTATGCTTAATGGGTCTTTAGTGTTAATTTAGGGGCAGTTATGCTTAATGAGGTGTTTAGGGTTAATTTGGGGGCAGTTATGCTTAATGGGGTCTTTAGTGTTAATTTAGGGGCATTTATGCTTAATGAGGTGTTTAGGGTTAATTTGGGGGCAGTTATGCTTAATGGGGTGTTTAGGGTTAATTTGGGGCAGTTATGCTTAATGGGGTCTTTAGTGTTAATTTGGGGGCAGTTATGCTTAATGGGGTCTTTAGTGTTAATTTGGGGGCAGTTATGCTTAATGGGGTGTTTAGGGTTAATTTGGGGGCAGTTATGCTTAATGGGGTGTTTAGGGTTAATTTGGGGGCAGTTATGCTTAACGGGGTGTTTAGGGTTAATTTAGGGGCAGTTATGCTTAATGGGGTGTTTAGGGTTAATTTGGGTGCAGTTATGGTTAATGGGGTGTTAAGGGTTAATTTTAGGGGCAGTCATGGTTGATGGGGTGTTAAGGGTTAATTTTAGGGCAGTCATGGTTGATGGTGTGTTTAGGGTTAATTTAATGGTGAGGGTTAATTTAATTAATTTAATAAAGTTAGCTTAAGGTGCAGTTGCAGGTAAAGGGGAATGTAAATCCTGGGGGCAGTGATTATTAATGTATTATTTATAACAGTATGGTGACATTCTCTTAATGATTAGAATGCCAATGAAGGCAGAGAGTCGTTCAAAGATCCGGATCTTACAATGATCCGGATCTTACAATGATCCGGATCTTACAATGATCCGGATCTTACAGTGATCCGGATCTTACAGTGATCCGGATCACTGTAAGATTCGGATCCCTGTAAGATCCGAATCTTTGAACGACTCTCTGCCTTCATTGACATCACTGGAGGCAGGGGGGAGGATTCATAATGAAAGGGGCGGGGCCAATCGTTAGTGTGCCTGCACGGAGTTACTGGAAAACAGTAACTCCGTGCAGACACACTGAGTGATCCGAAGATCCGGATCATGAATCGGATCATTTCAGTGAACGAATCGAAATGATCCGATTCACTTTAATGATCCGAACTTCCCATCACTACCTCCTACAGGTCCAATAACCCTGCCAATGGCATCAGGGGAACGGGAGTAAGGCCGGGCTGCGGTACCAGCCAGTAACAATCAGCCGTATGACAAAGGGGGCCAGGTCTGTGCCATTTAGCCCAGTCTCTCTAGGAGCCAATAGATACTCGGGAGCATCTGTGCAACAGAACAGAGGTCATTTGCATACTGGGCGGGGAGACATCGCCTCCCACGAGCCAATCGTAAACAGAAAACCGTGGCAACCGTAAAGGGTGGGGTCTCGGCTCATAATAGACATATTTCTAACCAAACCAAAACTCAGCAAGGCTACAGCCACAGCCAATAAAACAGTCTAAATTACCATAATCCCACCCAGCTGTAGTTCGTATTTAATTCTCGGGTTGTGATACAGTTGTTTCATTCCTCTCCACTCCGCTGTGGGTATCGCTGTTCCTCTCATCCTTCATCTTTTCTCTTACGTGTCCTCCTGGGTTTTACCCCTCTTTGCCACTTGGCAACCCGGATTCCTTGACTTTTTCCTCTTAAAAACCTATCCAGAAGATGGCAGATACCGATGTTGATACCACCACCACTGAGGTCCCAGTCGCCAAGGTAATATGACCCCTGCTCTGTCACATTGTCTCCCATTGTTCGTGGCGGGTTTCTTTGTTGTCCTTCGCGAACACGCGGTTTCAGGTACGGGACGTGGGCATCTGTTTTGGTGACTACCGAAAACTTTGAGGTGCACCGAGAGCCTGCTCCGATGTGCCCCCCCACTCCTATTTACCTGATATTTTTCGGAGACATGCCTGCTTTCTGTCGCTGTTAATAGCCCCCGCGAGCGGAGGTGTCAGTGCGGTATCTTCACACGGTTACCGCCATTTATTAAGCTGACGCTAATTCCCTCAGACGGATGCTTCGTACAATATTTATATTTTTTATTTCTGCGCCTATTTCCCCCTCACACCTGCCCCGCGTTACTTCCTTGTACCCGACCTCATCCTCTCGGAACCTGACGAGTCCCCATCACCTGGCTCTTTGTACGAACCTGCGCTAAGAGCAGATGTAGATGATGCTGTGAGGTACCCCGTCCGGTGTCCGTCGCGTTAAATGACCTTATGCTAGGGGTTTCTGTGACTAGACGGCGGCGCTTACCTCGGTTATTTCATTCTCCCTACGTCTTTCCCGTTGGTTATATATCTGGCAGCTCTCTTTTTCCCTCCCGGTGACCCGTGCCACCTGCTCCGGTCCCCGTGGCTCATATTTTTTTTTTATTCTCTCCCTTGTGCGAAGTTCAAACGCGTCGGGGAATCGGCGGGAAGGGGGCGCGCGCGAGGTCCACAGAAAGTGCGGGAGGCTGACGAAAGGGGGAGGCGCGCCGCCGCGGCGTGTGCGCGCAACGTGGGCGCGAGGCTTTCTTTTGTCCTACGCGCGCTCGTCGCTGCGGGGGCGCGCGTGGCAGATGTTCGACGTTCTCCTGAGCGCGCGCTGCCTCGCTCGCTCCCCCCTCCCGCATCTGATCGCTCATTTAGAGAACATATTCCGTGATTTCTCGCTATTTATTAGCAGTTTCTATAGCTGTGTGGGTGGAAGAAGTTCCCCCCCCCCCTATTACATTGTAATTCTTTTATTAAAGCAACATTGCTGTGGACTATGTTTAGTACAAAAATATTAAATATTACCGAAATTTTTATTTTAATAAAATTTATATTTTTAATTTATATACATTTAACTTTTTTGGCCTATTTAATTAAAATGATAACTGGGGGGCAAATGATTGGACTAAGCATCTCCCTATATGTCTCAAGCATATATATATATATATGTATTAAGGCTATGATTATAACATTGAACATTTGTTGATATTTAATGTTTCTTATTTTCTTTTTTAGGATCTGAAAGAAAAGAAGGAAGTTGTGGAGGAGCCCGAGAAGGCTGAGAACGGCAGCGGGGACACCAAATCTAACGGAACTGTAAGTACCCGTCGCGTTCTGGAGCCGCTCACTCCACAAAGCTGCCGGTGATTGACCTGTGTATGGGAAACATTAACACGTTTTTATTTATAGGAGGAAAACGGTGCTGACCACAGCGAGGAGAACACAGAGGACCCCGAGGATGAGGATGAAGGTATTTAACAAAAAAAATAAAATAGATAGGTACATCGATGCACGGACTTAAGGGGTTTAGTGTCCGGTTTCTAATTTATTATTATTTTTGTTACTAGGAGAAGGTGAGGGAGAAGAAGAAGAGGAGGAGGGTGAAGGTGAAACAGAGGAGAGCGAAGCCGATGGCCATCCTGTAAAACGCCCAGTAGAGGACGAGGTGAGCATCGTTTACCGAGAGCCTGGAAGCCTCTGAACCTCGTAGTTCGGGTTCCCGTGCCACTGCTTTATATACCCGCTCCGTATCGCATTTCAATGTGAAATCCTAATTATTGTTGTCGGCTTTTCAGGAGGAATCTGAATCTAAAACCGAAACTAAAAAACAGAAGACAGAAAACGGAGACTCCACAGAAGCGAAAGAAACCGCCTAATCCCCCCCCACCCCCCTTTTTTTTCTTCCTTCCAGACATTTTATAGCTTAAGTGACACGGTTGACTTAAAATTGTAGAGAACGTGCTTTATATCTGTACATTTTACAGAACAACTTTTTATATACTGTAAAACCCACATGCACTAGAGACCTGTAACATCACGGCAAGATAGCTAAGGTTTTTTGTAAAATGTTATTTATTGGTGCTTGTTTGTACTGGTTTGACTGCTACAATAATAATAATAAAAAAAAAAAAGATCTTAACGTTTTGGTTTTAAGTGGTAATAAAGCTTCGCTAACGTCCATCCCCCCCGAATCGCATGTCTTCCGGCCATGTGTATTCCCGAGCGAAGCTGCCTTCCTGTAATATAATGGTGTTAGGATAGTAAGGTTCATATGCAATGAAGGCCAAAGACGTGGCTCTTATTTAGCCAGGGGGTACCGTAACCTGGGGCATTCTGTATAGATCTTTCGACTCGGATTTGTTGCTGTTCAGTATATAGTTGTGGTGCGGGCAAAAGGTTTGGAAATCGCGTAAAGGTTCAGTATGTACATTTCTCTGTATCCTTACTGTGCTATCAAAGTGTGTTTCGCAGAAGTTCTTGAGGCATGTGATAGTCTTCATACCATTAATGACTAGGTTATAAAATCTATACCTCATTAGTTGATGCTTGAGCACTACTTTGTATATTCAGGTTCAGTCCTATAAATAAATCTTTTATAAAAAGAAATGGCTAATGTGTGAATGCTTTTTATGTCTTTTCTTAAGGAATGCTTTTGAATTATTAACATTCCGCCCGGCTGTACAGTTTAAGTATGGAGTGGCTAACAAATACATAACAAAGATACGTTTACACATAATAATACAACAGAAGTTCCTGGGGGCCCCGCTCAAGAGCTTACAATCTATTTTTAATGTTTTGGGGTTTTTTTTGTGTGTGTTCCCCCAGTAGTCAATCAACAAAACATTGGAGACGTACAGTAAACATACACTTATATAAAACATGTTTCAAACTGCAGGTGCTTTAACGAGGTGTCTGAGCCGAGGACTCGTTTCACTTTAGTTACAAATTACACTTCCTGGTGCTCTGTGTATATAAACTGCGCACGGCCCGCGATAAACTCGCTCGGTCAGCATTAATGCGGAATATTTACTATGTTGCAACAAACAATGTGTATATGTTGCCTTTTGGCGTCAAGAGTTACCCCCCCCCCAGTGTCAAAATGTGAAAAATAGCTTAATTGGGCTTTTCGCCTACTTTTGGATCAAAAGCTGAGAAAGCGTCTGTATGGACTTGGGTTTTTTCCAACCTAAATTACTATGAATATGAAAATAAGTTGGGTTTCAGTTCCTTCGCTGGAATGATAACGGTTTGTACTCACTGAAGCATAAACCCCCGGGCCGCGTGGGGAGCACAGAAAAGCCAGCGATGTTTCGTGTTACGCTTTTTGTATTTAAGTCCTACTTACAAAGTGTGTCCGCTACTGGACAAGCGAGGCGTGGTTATTAACATTTCACTAGCGCGGGTACGTGCACGCGTGTATGTATGTATATGATTCATATCACATTCATCAGCGCTGTATGATTTGTAACAAATAGTGTGTCACGTAACAGATGTGGACTCACAGATACAAAAGGGTTAAGAGGTTACATGTACTACCTGTCTATAGCGATCCCTAAAATCCACACCTGTGGGTGGCGGGTAAATTCTTGCTGCTCACACCTGTCGTAGATCTCTTTAGTTGTCTGTTATTGGCTTCTAAATCCTGCATAGATTCTTAGAATCCCGACTCTTATATTTGGTAGATGGGGGGCTCGATCTGTATTCTGAAATAAGGAACCCACGGCGCATTTGAGGAAATGTTTGAGTTCTCCTATCGGGTATTGTTCTAGAACGTTCTTCCACGCTCTCAGTTCTCTGTAAAGTGTCATTACTGTCAAACCTTCCAATGGGAACACAACCCTGTGTAATTGCCACATTACTTCAAACGCATCCCTTTTGCCACCTGTTGACCTCACAGAAACTGAGTCAATCTTAGCATAAATCGCAAAAGTATAAAGATTTTTACTATGAATAGTTATTTTGCTCTCGGATGATGTCATGATGTCCCGGCGGCTCCCAAACGTGTATTGCTTCTGTCTGAAAAAGTTTGCACCTGATCTATATATGGATTTTAGGTTGTTAATATTATTTTGTCCCCCCCCCAAATCCTCACCAAACCTGCTCTAGCGCCTACTGTGCCTACTGCTGCCCCCCTGAGGATGCTAAATGCACAAACCACAACACTATTTGTGCCGGCTTCACAGGGAACTCCCAGCAAAAATGTTTTAGCACCAATATCAGATTAAAAATACGTTTTCAAAAACATTCTGTTTTCTTTTTTTTTAAAGAAGGATCAGTGGTGGCACCGGCAGGCTGTTTAAGGGGCAGAGGTGGCACAGGCAGGCTGTTTAAGGGGCAGAGGTGGCACAGGCAGGCTGTTTAAGAGGCAGAGGTGGTACATGTAGACTGTTTAGGAGCATAGGTGGCACAGGTAAACTGTTTAAAGGGCATAGGTGGCACAAGCAGGCTGGTTGGGGGCACAAACATGCTGTTTGGGGACAAAGATGGCACATACAAGCTTTTAAGGGGCAAAGGTGACATTGTGGGACATGTTTCTTGTGAAGCTGTGATGGCAGTTTGTGCCCCTGGTGTGGCGTGTGGGCTTGACCACGCAAAAAAAATATACAGCGCAGGTGTCCAAATATTTCAGACGATGATGTAATGTCAGGGAGGGAAAATATAAAACTAAATGAAATGCTAAGTCTTTGATGCTATTCAATGCTGCAATCAGTAAGCTTTTTGTCTCAGATGTGACTTTTAAAACGTATCCTAAAAATACAATCTCTGTGAGCCGGACCCTCCTAACCGTATGGTGCCTCTTTATCTGTCGGTTCTAGTTTTGTCAGATCCTTTGAATGTAGGGACTGTAAGAGGGGCTGCGGAAACCGTTGGCGCTATAGAAATAAAAGAGAATAACAATAATAATAATAATAAAAAAAATAATAATAAGAGTAACAGCAGCATAATGACATTTGTCCAGGATAATATCGTTTTAAAGTAACCGTCGGCACATTGAGCTCTCGTCTGACCTGCCTACTCGCTTCTGCCCCGAAGGCAAAGTATTTGGGGCTGGGCGATCCGGCCAAACTATTCTATCACTTCTATTGTGGGCTTTTTTTAAAAAAACCCTTTGTCTCGCACACTTGGGAGTCTCTTTCAGACAGCTCTGCCTCTTTTGGGAGGCCTAACGCACGCCTTCATCAAAACATCTTGGCGTTGGGTTATTTATACGCCTGCAGCAGATGTTTCTTTGTAATCTTGAACTAAGAATAATAATAATGTATTATTATTATTATTATCATTATTTGTTTTATCATTATTATTATTATTATTACTTGTATTATTATTTAAAACTGTTAATTATATTAAATAACACATAGATTATTTAATCTTGATTAATTAATCGTATTATTAATTATGCTGTTAATTATTTTAATATTAATTAGATGGCAAATGCTTCTAGAACAAGAATGGTAAACTATATATAGTAAAAATATTATAAAGAATAAAAAGCAGAGGAAGGGCACATTTGATTACATTCTTATCAGGGGAATTTGAACATTTTGGTAGGTTTATGACATTTGAGGAAATGAAAAGGTGCAATAAGGGGAGAAGGCGCTGAACAGGGAAGAGGGGCATTAAGTACGGGGTATGAAAGAAATAAGAGCAGAGGTCATTCCCCCCAGCGAGCTGCATTTTACCCCTTACCTAACAAGCTGCCCCATGCGCTTAGCACCCATGATTTCTCTTACTTTACTAAAAAACAAATCCCATCCCCAAAATGATTTACTTAAGAACTTTGTTGCCATTGCAGCACAAAAGTCTGTGTTCTAGATGCTTAAACTATTTAAGGGGAAAAACAGAGCAGTTTCTTTTCTTAACAAAGGTGTCATATGATAAGGCTTTGTCCTTTTCACTCTGTGAACACACACACACGCACACATACACATACACACATACACACACACACACACACTATATATATATATATATATATATATATATATATATATATGTAACTCATGGAAAGCATGATTAATCTAGAAAATATATTTATTTATTCCTCAGACATATACCGGTATATATATATATATATATATATATATATATATATATATATAGAGCTATCACTTATGTTTAACCCCTTAAGGACAATGGGCGGTCTCTAAACCCATTGAAAATGATGCATTTTGAGCCTGTACATGTACGAGCTTTGTCATTAAGGGGTTAATGTAAACTCTGTAAATAGTGTTTATGTTGGCAGCCTCTTTACGTAGTCCCAAGAGCGAGCACTTGCTTTTAGCTTAGCGAATGAGACTCGAAATTCCAGCCTTCTGCATGAAATGTAAAGGGCAGAATGAAAGGGAACCTTGTGCTGGTTTCTGGAAGAGATCAGACCCGACTGGCGTTTAAATACCAAACCATCGCAGCTTCATGGAAGTTGGGACCGGAAGGAAAAGGCAGACTCTTTGATTTAAAGGCTTTGCAGCTTTGGAAGTTGTCACAGACGGTTTGGCAGCTTGTCTCCTAGACTTTGCAATTGAACTTACCTGACCCTGTGGCCGCTATGGTGTGGCAAGTGGTGTGTTAAAGGGCCAGCTTACTAAAGAAGAATGGGTATGAACGTATTTACTCGAAGTAGAAGCTGCAGCTCTGCAGCTGCCTTCCTCCTTAGTTATCGGAGGATCCCTGCCAATGATAGGTTGGTTGATGCAGCCAATCAGTGTTAGGAAAGTGCTCCCATTGAAATCAATGCGAGTGGTATATGTGCATGGGGGTCTGAATAGCTCCCCACCAGCAGCATTAACCATGTCAGTGCTGATGCTGACTGGCAGTAAGTACATAAGGAGATGTGTTTTGTTGGCCATGTCTCTGTCCTGACATAAGTAAGCTAAACCCCGAGACACTTCTAGGTGGGCATGCACTGTAAAGGACCCCATTAAGCGGTTGTCCCCCTTTCCATAAGTTCCTGTCTCTTCTACAATTTTTTTAAAAAAATAAATATTTTATGCAGTTTTGGGGTGATGCATCTTTGATGCCTCTTTGGCTATAGGCAAATAGAAGTATGTTTGTGGGGGCCTTGCAGGTATTTCCAGTCCCATCTACAAGCCTTTTTTCCCAATGGTCTTTATTTTATTAAAATGATGCATATAGGGTTAACAGAAATCAATAAACCACACTTTTGTTTAACATGATTTGAAGAGTTAAGTTTGAAGAACCATAGCTATTCCACAATCCACACAGTTCTGTGATTTCCAAGGACAACAGAATAGATGTGAAACAAATGTAAAGTTTCTTCTAATTCACATTCTAATTTACTCGTGGCTGGCACTTTTAATAATGATTTATTTCGAATTGTTTAATAATAATACTTAAAAAAGAGCTCCACCTTGTGGCTAGTTGGAGGCACTGCTGCGTTTTGCATTTCTCCAAATCAAAATGCAGAATATTATATTTATAATGTATATAAAGCCAAAAAAATTGTTTAGCACTGTAGGATGGGAGGAATGGTATAGATGTCTGTCCAATGAAGACGGACGATATAAATGGTCTGGCTCTTTAGTTTCTAGACGTTATCATTTTTTTTTTATTATTATTTAATTCCCTATTAACCCTTTAATAGCCTATTACAAATAATCTATTACATGGGAGCGACCCAATCGTTCCAATAATGGTCCTTATGAAAACCATGACTTGTCAAGAAGCAAAGATTTTGTGAATGAAGTCACCTGTATTCAAGCAGGGATTTCAGCTGTAATATAGCTTTGAGGGCGCCACCAATTCAAGCTCATTATGAATTCATAGCAGAATTTAAAGGAGTCAGTTCCAAATTGTGTGATGAACCCAAGAATCTGACCGTGACCTGAGATTGGGATAAACACGCTGAGACTGAGGGTCTAAACCTGAGGGTTCCCAGGTAAGATCTTTGTTAAGGTGTGCCGTACTCTTGATGAAGCCTACAGGCCGTCTCCTGATGGGGGTTCGATTCCCCTGTAAAGCTTTGGAATTTATATGGAGGAAAATGATCATCAGGTTGATATTTTTATTCACATTTTAGAAAGACACATTTTAGTGTATTTCTTTTACTTCTAATTATGAAAATCTCACATAAAATTTGTGGTCCCAATGGGCGATAGAATACCAAACCTTTTGGAAGGTCCAGCAATGGCCTACAGATTAGATTCACTTGCTTGTATTTAAAAACTCTCCCCTGTTATTCTCTGTTTTTGTCGGTGTCTATGGTAACTTCAGACTGTTTGCCGCTGACATGGTAAATAAGTCCGGGTGATAAAACCGAAGCTCCACGCCGGAGAAGCCAAGACCGATAAACGGCTAGAGCAAAGTCCAGGAGAGAATGAGTATGACACAACGTAGCAGACACGGCGCCCAACAACGGGAGAAATCTCTGGATATTGGGTTACTGTTCACTAACCACTACGTGTTAACGAGGCTGAAACTCTTCGTATCTTGAGGGACTCATCTTAGAAGCTGAACCTGAGAACCTCTGCTCAGTCTGAGTTCCTTGAGTTTCATCAACATGGGGAAGACCACAAAAGACTTCAAAATTGAATTTAGGTCAACGTTGGGAGAGACTCGATGAGTTTTATTTTACAAGGAAATGCTCAAATATGAAAAAATATAATATTTTAAATATTTTAGCAACTAGACCTCGTGCTGTGGAGCAGGACTTGGCATTGATACATTTATAAAAAAAAAATTAAAACTGTACTAAATGTCCAAATTTCTCTACAAAATCAATAAAAAGAAACAAAGAAGACAACACAGTATTCTACGTGAAAAATGTACACACAGGTATAAGAAGAAGAATAGTTAGTAGTGTGAAGAATTCTTTATTTCAAGCATTTTCATCACAAATTCACACCGGGGCCCAAAAAAATCGAGTCGAAATTGCAAAATTGTCCATCCATCGATTGGTCAGATGTTGAGTAAAAGGGGCTGCTGTTCGTCCTCGTATTCTCCGCAAGGCGGAATATCGTAGATGACAAACAAGGAGGAATAAAAACAGCCAACAAAAGACATGATGCTGGAAAAGTACATCACGCCGTTGGCGCTGCCGACCGCAGACGTTAAAGGTCCCATCACGACAGATACCAGGATCTGTGCAAGGAAATACTGGCAACTTAGGAGGGAGATGTCCACCCCCATCCCACGCTTCGTTCCGTCTGCGCTGGAACCTACAAACTGACGGAGAAACAAATGTATCAAACAATTGGCTCAGGATGTAGCCCCCCCCCAATGTATGATGTCATACATTACGCCTACGTACATAGTGGAACAGGGACACCAAGATTGGTTCTGATGGAGGCATTGTCTACTCGGGAGCACAGAATGGGTGGGTCAGCGGTCCCCCGTTATGCCGTTTAGCCCCCCATAAACAACCACCAAGTTAACCTTATCCAAAGTCAGTTAAGAATAATGTAACAAAATAAAACAGAATGTATCAAGGGAAAAAAGAAAAACAATGACAAATCTTTTAATATTTTTTTTTTTACATTTTTTTTTAAATGTTGTATTAATACAGAGCCATTTTCTAATTTTTTATATTATATAAAAAAAAACTCTGCAAACATACAAAATGTGTATGTTTTAAGTTTTTGGTTTGGATTTTAAAAAGGTTTTGGCCGTTTAAGTTTAAAAAATGTCTTGGTCATATGTATTCATTTCCTATTTCAATATATAAAGCAGTAAAAAAAAGCTGCTATGTAAAAACATTAACATTGTACAGCTCTGCGGAATGGGATGGCGCTATATAAAACAATAATTAATAATAATAATTAAGTCTGAATACGTCCGCTGGCTGTTTACTGAAACGTACCTTTTTATTCTGGTAATAATCACAGAGGAGGGAGTACGGCAGGATACAGAGCGTGGAGAACAAGATGCCGTGTGTTATACAGAGAGCTAAAATGATATATAAATTGCTCGATAAGGTAGCGAGGCCGGTGCCGAGTCCGAACGTGAGATAGGCGATAAAGTACAGCGTGCGGACGCTGAAATAGTCTTCGAGCTTTTCCAGTATGGCTAAAATGACAAATAAAATAGCATGACGGGCGTGGAATGCTGTCAGATTCCGAATGCACACATTTGGGGATTATTTTTCCTAAAAAGGGGGCTTATCGTCTAAACAAGGGGGGAAAAAAGAGGCAGAATCGGACTTGATACCGTAGCATTGGGGACGGGGGCCGCAGCAGGTATAGGGAACGTGGATATGTCACCGGAAAAGGGTTACATCAATTAAAAGGCTGTATAAAGGGTTAACATTACAATTTATCAGCGCCTTCTAAGATGTTAAAGGGACGCGCGCGTCATCGCGCTATTTAACCCCTTAAGGGCAATGGGCGGTCCCTAAACCAATTGAAAACAATGCATTTTGAGCCCGTACGCGTTGTCATTAAAGGGTTAACTGGCTTGGAATCATTTTTTGGTGCTTGCGGATAAAACGATAACATGGAATTACCCGAGTAAAAGGCGGCGCTGAATGCGTATATACACATGCCCCAGCATCCCATGGTCACGCCGTTATTATATTTGTGGTACTCCTCGGAATCGTGAGGGGCTCTTGGATCCCCCTGAAACACCACCTCCCCCATGAAATCGGTATAAAATAGCAGCATTCCTTCAAACGACAGCCATCCTGTATAAAAAAAAAAAAGTAAGCGCGGAATTTTAGCGGCATTTATAATAATCAGAATTATAACGAGAGGAGGCCAAGCCAAAGAGAGGTTGGATAATTTAGTGCCGCAAATCGTTTGTGGCAAGTGCAGCGAGGGTCACAAAAAAAAAAAATTAAAAAAATCGACTACATAGAAGGAGCACAGATGGGATACAGTCACTGTGTATATGCTGCCTATAGCTTTTATTACTCTAGAGGCCCTGGTGCTCAAAATCTTTAATTCGGAGTCATCTGGGAGGGGGTTTTTGATGTTATCGTTATGTGAAAGGCACCAATGCGTCGTCTCGCATCACAAATTCTCTTCGTTAAGTCATGTTTTATTATGCATGCATGAAATGGAAATTAAATGGCCACCTGGCACATCACCTAGGCATGCCCGGCCGACGCTACGTGGGAATAAAAACATGGCATGCGGCTGTGGATATCCATCAGCCGGCCGCACCACGTCCACAGGTGGCCGCTGGCCTTAAAGGGCCAGAGTCACCTTGTGATGGCCATGTATTGCCATGTGTGTTTTTTTTTTTGCTCCTTCTGTATCGACTCACATGGGTTTGCGGAATGGCTGAGCTTGATGGACTATATCAGGGGTGTCCAACCTGCGGCCCTCCAGCTGCTGCAGGACTACATCTCCCATAATGCACTAAGGGGCCGGCTGAGGAGTATGGGAGATGTAGTCCTGCAGCAGCTGGAGGGCCGCAGGTTGGACACCCCTGGACTTTATGAATGGACCATGTAACGAAGTAACTATGTAACCATGGCATTACCTAGGAAGTGATTGATGCAGAGGTTGCGCAGGGCCTTTGGCATGTGGCAGATGGATGAACACAAAAGTCTCATAGAAAGTGCTTGCTGAGACATCTCGCTCGATCCATTGAGCTCACTTTCGTACTTTACGCCATTCAGCAAAATATTAGCCACCTGCACCATAAGAACTCCAAATCAGCATAGAATACAGAAACACCTAGAAATCAAACCACGTAGCATTAATCATGCAGAACTTCCTTCATTTCCCTAAATCACAGGAACAGCCGTCGCCATGGCTACAGAACGCTTTTCAAAAATCTGTACCCCGCGGGGTTTCCACAAATTTCCAAAAAAATCGAAATTTAACAATAAATTAAAACGGCCCCAAGAAAAATAAAACAATTGAAAACATTCCATTTTCACAAATCCTTGCCTGAAATCGAAGCTGCAGATGATATTTTCATATTTTCCAGCACATTTTTCGCATGCGTTCAAACGTTTTAAATATTTATTATTTTTTTCTATAGCCCCTTGTGCCCTTCGCATAATGTAGTCTTTGTTGTAAACAAAGGACTTTTGTCCATGCATCCTAATGTGTTTATTATAATTTTTTTTTTGAATTTTCATTACAATTTCACTAACTGTTGACGTCAATTTTAGTTGGAATTTGTGGCTCACTAGACAATGGAAAAAATTACATACATTCAGACATATATATATATATATATTTGTTTATTAATTATTTTTTTTAATATAGATTATTATAGAATTTTTCCATCCATTTGTTACAGAGATTACATAGTTGATGGGGATATGTAATATATTTTATATATTTTTTCTATAGTAGAGCCCATGAAATAGTTTTGCCGAAACCTTCTATTAGACGTCATTAGACAATGAAAGGAGTTATTTCATTAATTCATGGATTTTTTTTTTGTTTATTCCTATAGGAAGAATCCTACCCGAGAAGTGATGCTGAAAAAAGAGGGCGGAAAGGGCTAGGAGGACCTGTTTGTGCTCATAATGAATTCAGTATTCTGGGTATAGTTTGACAATAACTATATTTATTATATATATGCTGAGCGCTTGATATAATAGGGTATAAGATGGGGAAAAGAAAGGGTAGAGGCAAAAAGCAAAGAGTTAGAAAGAAGAAATTTGGTCTCCTAAATGATTACTGTGGGTCAGGAATGCCCCACGTTAATGTGTAGCGTTTTGGATCTTCTCTTACTGCAAATAATTGGTATTTTGTTCTTTTTTTTCTTAATTTTCATGTCGTAAAGGATACTATGGAGACCTCACATAATGTAAAAAAGTTAGTACTCTCCACCTCGGGGATTAAGCGCACTGACCCAAAGGTTTGTGAATTTTGGGGCATCTGGGGGAAATCCAGGGAGTTTCTAGGTATTCTCATCATACTTTATGACTCTTAGAGAGATTCCTCAAGTCTTAACCTTTAACAAAATTAGAAGAGACGAAATAGCTTTTCCGAATTTCCTTTACCTGTTGACTGAACGTCACGTTCCGCCGCCTGCTGCTCTCGGGGCATGGCGCCGTGACCACATCTGGAATAGCCAAGGTCTGCGGCCTTTTCAGGATCCCCGAAGACCTGGCCTTTGCCGCGTCAAGCGAGCCGACTCTTAAATGCTTCCTCTCGCTTCCGGGACTTGCGATACTTTCGGCCGAGCCCATATTTCCGCAACGCAGGCTGTCGGGCACCCGAGGAAGACTGCTGGACTGCCGCGGCAGGCTGCTGGGGCCTGCCAAGAAGTTCTCGTGGCTTCCCGTGAAACAGTCTATGAGAACGCTATCGATGTTTGTGGTCCCAAACGAAGACGCAAATTCGTTAATCCCTGTAAGGGAACTGTCTCTGCTCATTAAACTACCGTACTTTGGAGTGAGAGGACTGAGGGGAGATATTGGGCTGGTCAAGCTTGCGTAGAGTTGAGTCGGGTTTTGCGTAGAGTGGTTCTGATGTTCGTTTCCTTCAAAAAACACCGGAGGGGATGGAGGGAGCGGTAGGCTCGGGCTCTTCATCACTTTCTTCTTTTTGCTAAAGGACTGGATGGGCCTTTCTGGAATGCTAAGTAGGGTTAAGACGGTGGTAATGGTCAGCGTTATAGACGTGAAGATATAAATAACTCGCAGCTGTCCTCCCATGGCTTTGCCAAAACTCGTCTTATTCCAGTTTATTCCACCAACGACGTATCCAAAACCACCGCCGAGGCCTGTGGGGTTACAGCAAAATTAATTAAAACAATGGCGCTATATAAAACAATAAGTAAATAAAATAATAATTTCCCAAACGAGAAAACCCAATACAATGTACATCAAGATGATAAAAATAAACATAAACTACAAACCTCTACCATGTAACGGTAGAGAACCCAAGACGCTCGGGGAATTCTCCGGCTTAAACCTCACTTTTCTTCACTTTTTTTCTAGAAATTGCCCTCCTCGTTGTTTTGAAACAATAGAACACAAACCTCCTAGCAAGGCGTGGATGTTGAGGCCGCGGTCTTGGTCCTCCGGGGTACATACGTCCATCATGTAAGCATGGCTCGGGTTATCTGCAGAATCTGCGCTGAAATCCATCAGAACGACTCCACAGATGGTGAGGATGAGACCCCATTTGTGGTCATTGACTGTGTCGGACGCAGACAGGCCAATATCTCGTCCGTTGAGGAGAAGCGTCAGGCCAAACAAAGCTCCTAGAGGAAGGACGGACACAGATAGGTCAAGAACAAGCGACGAGCCGCCACAAAGGCTGCGGGTCAAGACTCTCTTCACGGAACGCGAGAATGAGATATTCTAGAACACAACAAAATATATTCATTTGTGCTCCCGAGCTTTTTTTTGGAAACATAGTTTTTTCCCTATTATTAGAAATCTGAAACTCAATACATAAATAAGGTCATACTATATTAATGCTTGTACTTGATATTTACTGAAGGTGAAGGTAAAGCTTCAGTTTTAAATATATATATATATTAAAAATGATTCAATCAGAAACAATACAACGGATGCACATCTTTGCAAAAATAATGTTTTAAATAAAATTAGGAAATGTAAGTAAATGCTTGTTTCAGAGCAAAAAACTTCATAAATTGCGTGATGTAAATTAAATTTTCAGTTTTGAATACCCACCTATGGCAAGGACGAGAATGAAAGGACGCCTCCTCCCAAATTTCGATGTACATGTGTCACTCCATGCCCCCAGGAGAGGCTGAAGCATAAAACCTACGGTATAAGAAAAAATACCTTAACATTATCGAAAGGATATTGATCGTGTGTTAATAATACAAGAGACAGTTTAAAGCACAATAAATAGAAATTGGTACTAGATAAATATAAAAATATATATTTTTTATTATTATTATTATTATTATTTTTTTCTTTCATACACTTCTGTTTACCATCAATGAGAACAGAATTTTGTTTTGTTTAAAAAAAAATCAATATATAAAAATGTTAAAAAGCATAATTGATTTTAAAATTGTTGTTTAGTTTAAAAATAAAAAAGTACTTATTTTTTGATGGTTGATGAACGGACGATATATTGTTTTATAGTGTATTGGCCCAAAAGAATAATATAAAACTGATTACCCAAGATGGGGCTGATAAACCACACCATGCTGTAGAACTCATCCGGAAGGCCCATCTGTAACAGAACCGGCGTGACGTAAGCGGTTTCCATTGCATAACAAAACTCAATTCCAAATAAAATGCAGCCATTGAACAGAAGTTCCAAGAAAGATCTCCGAGGGTGAAGATCCACAAAGTCAATCAAGTCCAGAGGACATGGGGTATTGGGTGGCGGAGGAGGCGAAGGCCGGATGAGTTTTCTTCTCTTTGGGTGTCTTTTGAAATTGTTAGCCCGGTGGCTTATGTGCCCTGCAACAGACGTAGAGTATCCACAAACCTGGGACCTCCAGAACTCTTGTGAAACCAGGTTGGGAAGGACAGTGTCCGCCGGTGGGGAAGTCACTGATGAAGTCATTATGGACAGCAAAGTTATATCTATGAAGAGAAAACACGTTTTTAACTAAAATCATACACTTTTATTATATGATATTATGCATGGATATCGTCTAAACCAGGGCTGTCCGAATAAGGGACAGCCTGTATCCCGTAAGGATACATTTCAACAGCATTTCCATCTTGGAGTAGAGCCAATATATAGAAGAAATGCATGGATCAATAGGTTAGAAATGCATAGATCAATAGATTAGCTCAAAGAAGAGTGCTTTTGAGCTGCCACTCGTATTGATCTTAGTGAATAAAATACTAGAGTAGACCTGAGCGAAAAAACGATATATATTTTGCGAAAAGTAGAAAATCCACAAACCATTCATGAATTGTCCTACATGTATAAAGAGACCCTCAAAAGTAGTGCAGAAACTTCAAATACCCACTCTATGGTGTCCTATCATACCTGACTTATGGGCAGAAAACACTGTGGTATTTCGTGGAATCGTACAGATCAGGCTCGTGGTTTCATAGGAATGGCGTTGCTTCCTAATAGACAACGTCAATGGAATTTAACAAGCTTGGGGTTTTCACAAAAAACAAGACCGTATCTGGTAAATGGGCCTCTAATTAGAAGACAATACATTAACTTGTGTATAATTTTATTTATGACTTGATTTTGTTAAAAAAAACATATACCTGCTTCATATAAGGTAAGTCCAGAGGTCATAAAAGGTAAGTCCAGAGGTCATATAAGGTAAGTCCAGAGGTAATATAAGGTAAGTCCAGACGTGGACCTCCTTGCTCTCTTCTGCATAGAAGAATACCAACCAGACCCAACTGGACCCCAAGACGAAAAATTTGGTTCTCAACTGCCTTTGGGACAGGATCAGTCTGATATGTTGATATTTTTCTCTGTATTCTCATTAGAGAGACAAAACTTGAGTTATTCCCAAGCAATGACGCACTGTAGGACAGGCTATTAAGCGGCCGTAACCATCTCAAATTAGTTTTGTATGGTATTTAAATCTTTGTCTCGTCTTCACGATCATACACATGGTCCAATCTTTCCAAGACCCTGAAAAAATGTTATCTATGATATTATGCTATGTTTCTGTCCAATCACACCACTGTCTACGCAGGCCTTAGCATTCTGAACATTTATAGAAACCAAATAACCAAATTCTACGTTAAAGAAAACTGCTTCCACCTTTTTTACGGTTAACTGAATCAGAATAATGACGCTCAGAACTCTCTGGTTACTCAGCATTATTTCATAAAGATATTGATATGATATTATTTATATAGAGAGATTAATTAGAATAACCTTTAATCGACTGAATCCAACCTAGTAGCACATTAACCCACATGCTGAGTCAGCATCAGTAGAGATGACTAGGCCACACAACAAGATAAACTGGGAACGTCTTGGGCCTATCGCTTAAAATTCTATACAATAAGTGTTATCCTGAAGGCTGCAGTAAAAATCACTTTTTTCCCCCCGGAAACGTGAACGTCTTTTAGGTTAAAACTAATTGGGTCTTGGCCAGTTGACACGGAGGCAAAAACTAACAAGGACACTTCTTGGTGCAGAGAGGCGTGGGAATGAATCCCAGTAATGGATCTCTTGCAGAGGTCTTCTTGTCTTCTCGTTATCTGTGCTAGATATGTTTATAATATACATTAAAATAATTAGGATTTATTGATACTGCAATCTAAAATCTTCTTGATAACGCAAGCTTGTATCGAAATGTAATATAAAAAAAATGAATGAATTACAATATTATCAGCTCTGATATGATACTATGTATAATAATGTTCATCACAACAAAACATTACAATTGCTAGAATGTGTCAACGGATTCCGTAAAGCATCTCGTGAACCGTGCATCATGCTCTGACTGTCTTAAGCTTTCACTTGGTTGTCTAATAGCCGGTCAGAAGCTTCTTCTAACAATCTACAGTCGCCTCGATACAAACCAATTCTATACGGCAATTCTATCAAGCGCCGTATTCTTTTCTGTATTATTTCGGCCGCAGACAGCTCAAATCACAGAGAATCAGAACAAAAGACCCTAATAGAATACAGAAACAATACACCCGGGCATCAATGTATTAACCCCCCAAAAAATAAATCAGCCCTGGAGGATAAACACTGGTGGGTGGAATGGTGGAATCATTCTTTACCTGTGGTTTTAGATGAATGGGCATTCTGTTGAAATGGTCATTCACTGCATGGCTAATTCTAGATGGGGATCCTCAGGCAAACGAGGCTGCATCCTTCCTCCCTGTCTCCTTCCATGTAGGATTCCTCCTTCTGGCTGTGTAGAGGTGGGGGAGGTATGTGTGCTTACATCACTGGTGTAAGCGTGTCTGCTGGGTGTCTGCAGGGATTCTCTGCCTTTCTCCATTCTATTGTTTCACGGCAGGCGGGGACACAGACGGTACAGGTATTATTCATTGATTTATGCATAGCGCCATCATATCCCGCAGTGATGTCAAATGGGCAAGCAGAACATAACAAGTCGCGCATCACATTACAGTTTGACCAAACAGAAACAAAAGGCAGGGATGATCCTGCTCATAGGAGCTTACAATCTAGAAGGTAATATGTGAAACTAGAGGAGTATCTTGTTTTTTTTCCAAGTAAATCCTCGTTTAAGACAGGAATATTTAAACTGAGTTTCAACCCTTAATTTCAACCGATTAGGGAGATGGACAAATAATTTAAATTTTTTTTTTTTTTAAATCATCGGTGTCTTCATTTTTTTTATCAAACAAAAAAAAAAGACTTTTGTGTTTTTGGGTTTTATGATAGGCTGGGATAAAGGAGAGAAATTAATTAAATATGCTAAATTTGTCACCTCCTGCCACAAATCTCAGTTAACTCCTATAAGCATATCCCTTAGTTTTAAGCTAAATATTTCTCAACAGTTAGACTTACTGAAATAATAAATGAGTTTAAGGATTCTAAAAACTGGGTCTATTAGATCAAACCTCTGGGTATAATTTTGAACAGTAGGACAAATAATGTAAATCCCAAACCTGACAGCAGGTGGCAGCAGCATCCTGTTACGAAAGAGTGATGAAGCAGTGGAATCACCTTCCAGCAGAAGTGGGAAATGTTAATGCACCAAGGGAATTAAAACATGTATGGAATAGGCAAAAGTCCAGGCATAACATAAGACAATGATCAAGTAATGCTTAAAGGATTCATGGCGGGTAGAGAAAATGATGCGGTCTCAATAATGGGGCAAAAGGGGCATTTGCCCCGGGGTACCCTTGCTGGCAGGAAATGTTTATACTTGCCTTCATAGCATAGCAATAATCCAGTGATTGCTCTGCTGGATGATGTGGGGTCCAGCTTGGTGCATAGGGTCCATCACCAGCAGCAGGGGTGCAAGCAGAGGACTAGACAGTCTTCATTTTTGGAGTATGATCAGGGATAGCAGTGGAAGCTTCTAACTTACTATTATGTGATGGGATCAGCCAAAGAGAAGGTTCAGAGTTGTGGAGCCAGGGTTCTAAACCAGCAGACTCCAGTCACAGGAGCAGAGATAGTCTATACTGGTAGGAACTTGTATGGAAGCCAGAGTGTAAGCATGTGTGTGTGTGCATGTATGAGTATGTGTCTGTATGAATGCATTAGGTTGTCTGTGCATACTGTATGTGTGTGGTAAGATACATGAAGTTATATCTATATCTATATCTATCTATCTATCTATCTATCTATCTATCTATCTATCTATCTATCTATCTATCTATCTATCTATCTATCTATCTATATTTATATATATAGCTGTGGGATAACTACATGCCATTGTTCGACCCTGTGGTGACTTGGAAGCAGAAGAAATATTAAAAATGATATTTGTTACATTATTGCAGTTGTGCGGCGGAAAACTTATTGTACACGAGAACTTTTTTGGAAAACAATTTCACCAGGTGTTGAGTTGAAAGTATTGTGTTAAAGATGAGTTCTAGACTGTTGCAATTCACAGAAGGAATGTGGCACATGCAGGTCCTCAGTGATTTCACATAAAATGGTAAAAGATTCTCAAGAAGTAATAAGAAAAACTTGTGAATTGCTACATTTTCACTTTGAAACAACCCCTTCAGAATAGTTCTCCGCCGACTCAATTGACAATTTAACTCAAACCAGTGTAATCTCTCTTTCTGCCACTAGGTGGCACCAACATCAAACATATCATCAACCTCAAGCTAATAAAAAGCATGCAGGTAACAAAAACTGAGAATTCTAATCCATGCATTGACTTTACTTTGGAGAATAATAAGAATCAACAGGATGTCTTATTATTTTGACCCACTCACTCATTCTATTATTATCCTCATTCAGTCGCTATATTTAGATACTTCTTCCAAGAGAAACATTTCATCATTGAAGTTTGACTTTGTACAGAACCAGTTTGTTGCATTTTCCTTTTTTTTTGGTGGAGAAAGCATTTGCAAATTCACTTTTAAAAGTGCTGTCCCACTTAGACAAAACAATTGTGCTTCAAACTAAGTATAAATAAACCATAAGGAAAAAAATATCACAGAAAATATATTCACAGATATTGTGAAGCTTTCTCGCTTCTTTGGCAACAGCCTATGAATTTCTGCTTTTGTGTCACATGACAATGAATGTTCCAAGCAAAATGAGTCTAATGGTGCATTTAGTTAGAAAGATGTCAAATGAAGCAGGGTAGCTGGAACAGTACCATTAAAGCGCACACACACACACACACACACACACACACACACACACACACACACACACACATACACACACATACACACACACACACACATACACACACACACACACATACACACACATACACACATACACACACATACACACACACACACACACACACACACACACACACACATACACACACACATACACACACACATACACACACACACACACACACACACTGCCAATAATCCTGTGCCCTACCAGGATAAGCTGCATGGACCAAGAACTAAAATGATAAACTAATATCCTTTACTTTTTTTTTTTGATAATGTGCTTATTGTCTTATTATCACATCAGTTTAGGGTCTTGGGTTACCTTTAATTCCTCGTTGCTACCAGTGGAACAGGTGGACACAGTTATATCTAATCTGTCTCTAATAAAAGGCTAACTGTGTAACAAACCTTTCAAGAGCTGTTGACTCAAGTCATCCGTAATAATTTGCTAGGGAAGCGTATTTGAACACCTGCTTCTGCCATGTGCCAGAGAATGAGCACAATGATGTCATACGTTCAACGTAGATCACAAAACATTGTATAAAAGTTACTATTGTTTGGCAACTTTGTGTCAGCCTTTATAAATGATAGGCTTGGATTTCAGTGGTACTTAGCATGACGCACGCCGACAATGTCAAAGTTTACAGGACCATGTTTAGAAGAAGGAATGATGGAGCAAAGTCTAAAATGTTAAAGGTTCTATACAAAGCGTTAATTGTACTTTCTCGCATGTTAGGCAAATAAACCTTAGCAGATCTATCATTCTATTCTTGCAAAGGTTTGATCGCATAAAAATAACACAGAAACGATTACAAAGCTTGTTTTGGTTTCTATGGCAATGACCTTTCAGTATAAACCAATACAAATTCATCATGGCTGATAAATTGTAAAAAAAAATATATATAAGGAAAGAAGTCGCCTCAATGCACTGCTTCCAATGCCGAGAAACGAATACAATATAAAAGGGGAGAGAAAAACCTAAAAGGATAATATAAGTCCAATAACAACACAATATTGCCCAAAATAACCCAAATTGCACCAAGCCTATAGAGAAAAGCATGGGCAAGTTTGCCATTTTGGGTGATTAGGCCCCTTGGTGTGTCATTGCCCCATGGGCTAGTTGGGCAGACAAGAGATCTTCTTTGTAGTTGGCCCATAGAGGACTTAAATGGAACACTTAGGGGACCTGGAATAATGCAATGAAGATCAGTGATTTATTATGAATATATATAAATATAAACATAATTCAACATATATATATATATACATCTACTACTAACTACAGAACTAAAGATTTATAGCCTCTAATGCATCGTTATCCCTGTAAACCCCAGTAAATACCTAAACATATGGCACATATTATTAGTTTACATCTGGCACGTTTAAAAAGCTATAAGACTTGGCTTACGTAAAAACGAATAGCCTCTAAAATGCTAATTATTCAATCGTTCTGACTATACAGTCTGTAATATATCATATTGAACATATTGCATTCTGGGCTATTTTGTCCCATTAAGTATCTGGAAAAAATATTTGTAGCTCATGTTCAATATTTTGAGATTTAGAAAACAGAAATGTGGCAAATTACGAGGTTTGCGGACTGCCAAGAAAAACAAGAGATTGAAAAATACATGTATTTATTTTTTTTGGAAATGTCACCGGATAATTCTATCTCTTATGGTTCTTGACTCTGGTGATGGATACTCTATGCGCAGCGAGGAAAGACTCTTCTTTAGTTGCCGGTTGGTTTTCATGTCTTTGTAGAAGAAAAAATAAGTGGATCTGTCATAAAGATGGCAACAAAGTTTAAACCTCTAAGTCGATATATCTTTTAACAAAGCTACTTGTTACCATGGTCTAGAACAGGGGCGTCCAACTTGTGGCCCTCCAGCTGCTGCAGGACTACATCTCCCATAATGCTCTTTCAGCTAAGAAGCTGGCTGAGGAGTATGGGAGATGTAGTCCTGCAGCAGCTGGAGGGCCGCAGGTTGGACAGCCCTGGTCTAGAAGATACACCATTTGTGGTGCTTGGTCTTCGTGAAGGCTAGATCCCTGGGGGTTTGCGTTTCATGGTGGACTAAGCTTATTCCCGTTCCAGATACAAAAGAGATGGAGGCTAAAAGTTAATGTCCATGGGTTCTTTCTCTTTATCGACAGCCATAGGTATAAACATTCTATGACACAGGAAAAAAAATCGGCAGATAGGGCTGTAACTTCCATGGGGTGTATGGTCAACTAAATACTTTTTTTCCCCCTAAAACATCACGATTGTGATAGTATAATAAAAATTCATAATTGTGTATTTTAATGTTTTATTTAATGTATTTTTTTAGCTCCTACATACACAGTAATATATATTTTTTTGTATCAAACTAAAGACCCTTTAATGGTTTTATCATTCCGTAATCATTCAAGAATGTGCTTAGCTCAGCAAAATACAATGTTGAGATCTCGGATTAATTCTAACAAACAGAAACTGGCACCGCCGGCACATTAGCTCATGAGCTTTGTATCAATGAGCTAAAAAACAAGAGAAAAGCCATTGAAAAGCTATCCAGGCCTTGCGACACGGAAGAGCTGTGCAGAATCAATCAAAGGGAACGCCGCCAACGTCTTCGGAAAAGGAAATGCAATCATTATCATTAATGCAATCTAAGACTTGTCAAACGCTGGAAATTTAAATATAATATCTTAAACATATTTACAAGTTGTCGACTCTCATCAATCCCTAATCAAGGCGGAACTGGAATTGAAACATTCTGGATTCTATGTGAATTTAATTTGTTTTTACGAAAAATTAAGTTCTTGGGAACTTCCCAGGATAGGCGAACAGAGATCTCCCTTTTCTGGGGTACCGGCTTCCTAGAGGGGTGGTGCTAGCCACATGTAGGGGTGGGGCTAGCTCCAGAAAAAAAATCTTTATTGGAATAGGAGGGATTTGGGCAGGGAGTGGGCGTGGCCAAATACCCCTCCCCTTCCCCGAGAAAGAAGAAACTGACCCGGAGACCCAGGGAAGCATGGCTTTACCAGAGACTCCAGGTCAAACCCTAGGGCTTATAACCCCAGGTATGCTTATAACCCTGTTCAAAAGGGTAAGGTAGACTGGGCTTGAAGGACTAAAGCCGGCACTAATGAAGGCGAGGAATAGAAACTGTAACAGTCTTGCAATCTTACCTGCCAACGCCGGCATTAGTGGATCAATGCCATTGACAAGTCATGATGGGAAATGGTGTAAGCGTTTGCATTCAGATTATTCACTCTCCTTGATGCATGGGATTGAATCCAATTTCTAATGCGTCTTAAAAAAAAACAACTAACAGGGCAGAGATATGTAATAAGTCAATGTGACTGATTTGGGGATTTTTAACACTATATTGTATTAGGCAGACAAGCGTTTTTACATAATTTATATGGGACGACCATCCATTCTATTTTGTATGCTCTTTGAAAGTAGCTTCATTTTTTATGTGTTTTTCTGCTGTTTCTATCAATATTTGCGATACCATCCAACAAAGTGAGTCATTCCTTCGTCATGTCTAGAGCAATGTTTTCCACTCAGACGCACAGCAGTAAATGTTTTATGGATAATTCCCATGCACAATATTAATTTAATTTTACTGAGCAAATTAGTGACCTCTTGGTGGCCAAGAAGAAGACGTCTTCCATACAAACCTACACGTTTTCTCTAACGCTGTTCAACGGTAACATAGAATTTGGCACTAACCACATAATTTTTTATTTCTCACACCAGAAGAAGGTTTTTATTAGAGTCCCAGGCTTATACTTTTGGCATAATCAGTGGGATCAATAATATAATATAATAAAAAAATATCTTATGAGTGTCTAGGGTTCATCCAGTACAAAAACCATTGGACCGTTCATGGTCAATCTTATGGTCTCCAAACGTCAGGTCCTTTTCAGCCATCGTCTAGATTTCATTCTTACGCATACATTGAAGAAGTAAGTGGTTATAAATCTTCTTTATGCTATAATTGTGTTAATAAATGTATGCTACGTGTTAATCCTGCATTATATTAAGTTCCCTCTGATTAAAATGCATCTGGTGGCCTCCATTCATGCGGCTTCTTCTTTACAGCTTCATTTTGGGCACCAAATCTGGACTGGCAACACACAATACCTTTCATTGTTGCTCGAATTGAATGATAACTATTTATTTCTTTAAAAAAACCTCAAAATCCCTATAATCCCCATTCATAGGAAAACATTAACAGCTGAGGAGTGAAATCCATAGGGTGCCACCAACACTGCCGATGTTGTTTGAATTCTAAATGGGTCTTTTTTTTCCATCGGGCCATTCCGCTTGTTCCTTGTGAGTCTTGATACATTCGGATCTTTCACTTGGAAGGCCATCTGGAAATGAGAATACCAATATGAGAATAACCTTATTCTTGCATTCAGAATCTGCGATATTGTGTTAGAGATTCATAGTTTGGAAAACTGGGGCAAATAATTGGGGGGGTTTATTTAGAAAGCACTGGATTGACCCAAAGATCAGATAATAATGGTCGGCAAAAGCTAACCAGTCTAGAGATTTGCGATTTTACTGTTCCTTTGGTCTCTTGCTGGTTATGACGTGTTTACCGTTGTTGAGTTGTGATGTCATGGCGTGGTTTCAGAATCTAGCCCAAACAGGATAGATGTCATACATACGTATGTAATCAACAGCATAAAATCTCTACTACAGTATATAAAATTCTATATCAACAAACACAGACAATACCCACGTGGCAAAAATGTTTGTATGGATCACATGAGGTCAGCCTTGGCTTTATTTCAGTGATATTACAGCGTAAAATGGATTAACGAGATCATAATCGGACTTTACTTTTTCAGGCTTGATCGTTATTGTTGCTAAAAGAAAAAAAAGAAAAATAAAAGAAACTACATATTTCTAGATTAGTGTTTTAAAAGCCTTTTATAATGCACTTTGATAAACTCAGAATGTTAATTATTACTGAGCGCTTTCCATGTCTCCAGGGCAGAGGAAACCACATGACAATAAACTTCATTTCAAGGTTAAAGATGTTTATACGAGCAAAAGTACACGTTGCAAAAGAATTGCTTAGCTATACGTGCAGAACGGCAGGCTAACAGGATTAGGTATAACTGCTGTCCATGTTTAATCATCTATTTCATTTGCAACGGGCTGTTATGAAGACAAAAATCCAAATTAAATTATATTTCACGCCAAATTTGGAATGAAATCATCGCAGTGACTCAAGGAAGAATATTTTTTTAAGAAAACAAAAGTGTCACTAATAAGTCATAAAAAAGTATCCTCCTGACACAAAAGGGTTACTATGTTCCAAGGCACCTTCTTTCTGTATTATATTTACCCTTTAATAACAGCCCATCCCTGATTCTATGGTAATGATTCGTCAATGGCGGACACCGTATTGTTCTATTAATGGTCCTTATGAAAACCGTGACTTGTCAGGAGGAAAAGATATTCTCAACAAAGTCACCTGTATTCAAGCAGGGATTTTAGCTGTGATTTAGTAATGGTAATGCTCAATAAATAAGACCCGTGTGACCCTGAGAATCTACCCATTCACCCTGATACCCCGAGTTTGGGGTAAAAAACCCTGAAATGATCGTTGCCTCATAATGGTGTGCGGTGCTCCTGATGTGGATATTGCAAATTGTGTATAAAATGTCTGTCTTTATGAGTGGATATTTGCCACCATGAAACCATTGGACATATAGTAACCAACAAATATAGCAGAGAGGACCCGTGAGGAGATATATCCTATATATTCTAGTCATACCCTGGACTGGCTGTTTGGCAAATGCCCAGGGGGCCCGTGGCCTATGGTGTGGCCCCTTTACTTTACTGCTACTCAATAGGACATGGTTGCTCATTGAGTGGACGCCACACGCAAGTCATTTGGCAGCCATTGTCAGGCAAATTACACAAAGGCCTAATAGCTCTGCGTGGTCTCTTCTGCGCATGGAAATAAGTATGTTTGTGTATTACGTGTCGTTCTTCCATGTGCAAAATCACGGAGAGGAGGTCAAGGAGCACATGGCAGCGATTTGACAGCTTTACGACATGTAAACAACTGACCTTGCTCCAGAGTCTGACAGGAATTGTATCTGTTTATTATTTAATGTCAAAGGTTCGTTGAGTCATCCAATAATTGGTGTCTTCTGCCACCCTGAAATGCTTAAAGGGAAACACAGGTAAATTCTCTGAAGAAAATAACCCAACCGCTGCTTTATGTTTCTCACTCAATTATGGAGAAAGTTACCCCACGGAAGCTGAGATCGGCAGCGTGCCGGTGGCAGTGCCAGAATTACCTATTCATCTTCCAGTCCTAAAGTTCTTCCCATCGCCTCACCCGCCCTTACAGAGGCTGAATGAACCAATCAACAGCAATCAGCAACTAAACATCTTCAAACCAGCATGTTAGCATGAGTGTGTATGTGTAGGTGTGTGTTAGCATGAGTGTGTAAGTATGTTGGGGGGGGTTGGATAAAACTGACAAATAAGAAACATACTTTAACATAAAAATGTGTAGTTCTAGTTCAACTTTTAGCCAAGAGTTTCGCCAACCCATCCCGCTGAACCCCGGCTTACTCTAGAGATGCAGCCATGTAGCTACATTAATATACGGTGTCCGGTAAATTACATTAAGGAAATCTACACATTAATATTGAGTTGCAGGTTTGTGCCACTAGGTGGCAGTGTTAAATCAGTAACAATAACCCTTTTACCCCCCCCCATAACTCCAGGTAAAGTTTATATATAATATGCAGAATTTAGACTTTTCAGTCTTGTGATAAAAATATCCATACATGCCCATTGTACAGCGCTATGGAATGTAATGGCGCTATATAAAACAATAAATAATAATAATACATGTCTGAATTGTATCAGGCCAATGTGATATATTGTAGATTTTAAAAGAAAGTTTTTTATAGGCCGTATAAAACATTCATATTTTACATCACACTTTGAGGTTTAATTCTCCAGCCTTGAGATAATCATCCGCCTATCTACACCATCTTCTGAAACACTAACTATAAGATATCCTTTATATTAAAAAAAGGCTATTATCCCAATATAGACGCATCCGGATTTCAATTCCAGGTGTAACTGGGAAAAAACGTTGCCTAATGGAGAATTCACCTTAAACTGCTTTAATCTCAACCACTGGAAATAATTTAATAACAGGGTACAGGGGCAATTGAAATCACCACTTGTGTATCACCAGCAGTGCACTTTTACACCATTACTATTACCTAATTGTTGAGATTACAGCATGGAGAGGATAGGCAGCAGATGGGAGTCGTGATAATTCGGCTCACCTGCTACGCTTGCCACCGCTGGCTGAGTCACCACATCTGCGGTAAATCGGATTGTCAGCTGCGCTGTGCCTACCGGGCTGACGGTGCCTTTGGCCATTCACTGCCTGTGCGTCAAATCGCGTGTTCATCTGTCTCATCACGTCTGTCCTCCTCTCTAATGAATCACAACCTAGCAGATTAAAACGAAACATTCTAACGAGAACAGATGATTGTCTTCTGACCATACTCGTGATATAAGAACGTTTGTTAAAGAGACAGCCCAGCCAACCTACGCGCTTTAATGCCTATGATGGCTCCATTCTTCTTTGGACGGGGGGTCAGGGACAGTCAACCGTCCCTTTAAACCTTAATCTTATAATATTAATGTGATCATGCTTTTTATTCTGTCCATGGGCTACTTTCTTCCATGTTCTGTCTATAAAAGGCTATTGCAAGCCCTTAAAACAAGTGCGTGATGCACCAACGCGTTTTATGGGCGGAAATATTCAACTGCCCAGAAAACATAACTGAAAACTCAAAATAATCCCTTCGGAATTACCTATAATCATTTGTAATTTAACGAGCACTTGGTGCCAGCGATGCCTTTGTGGACACAAATATTTTTAGACGCCTACTCATATATGTTATGTTTTTTTCTTTTTTTTTTTTTTTTTCGGAAGTGTTGGGATTTTTTCCGTCCAATCTGCTTCTCAAACAAAATGGCCTCTTGTACGATGTAACGAACAGACCGGTTATCACCTGAATTTCCTTCCCAAAACACTCAAGCACTCTAAATTCTGTCAACAACATCTCCCTCTTCCATTGTGACTCACGTTAGGAAAGCCAGATGAGGAACTAGGAAAGCAAAAACAAGATAAACCTTGACGTCTCGTAAATACACTTAGGTTCTATCTTGCCAGACGGCGCTTTTTGAGATAAGTTGTGATTATAGGTAGAAGTCTGCTGGCAAATGAGAAACAGTCGGTCTCCATTAAACTGTCAACTTCCCATTATTTCTGCTTAATATAATGTGCGGTGGGTAACGCGCTCGTGAGAAGTCCTAGAGGTTGTCTGGGTCAATGTGTCGAGAGAACATTCTTGTAACATTTGTAGACCGAAAGATTGGAGGAGTTCCGCTCCCGGAATATCGGCTCGGCTTACGTTTCGCCCGGCTTTTTTGGTTTACTTCACGTCTCGTGACGAGAAGCATTGCGATCTATATCGACCCTGCTGGTGACAGAAGTCTTGTGTTTACATTTGTAGAGATAGTTATATTGTGCAGACGTTTCGTGGGAAATTAAGAAGAATGTCCGGCTCTGTTTAATGTGTCTAATTTTATTTTATATCGATTCAACTAAATATTCTTCTTCTGTGAAAGGGCAACAAGTTATTTTCATAGGTTTCGTAATAAAACCTTTAGCGGATTCTAAATCTTTACAGCTCTTACAGTACAGAATGCGTTCTTCTGTTAACTGATCTTTGTGCTAAACCCTTCCAGTCTCTGACATTTCTCTAGCGGAGAAGAGAGATCATTGAGTATCTTGGGATGGTTTGCCTTCTGCGGAATTAGTTCTTTATAAGGCCAACAAAAGAAATAAATTCTATACTATATGTTTTATACTTTTTCATGCTACTCTTTGTTTCGCGATTCCCTGGGTCACCGCTGCTGGAATGGACTATTTACCAAGTCCTTCTGTGAAAGTCACGCGGTATAAGAGGACCGTGAACCCTTGTCGATAAGTGACCTCTTCAGGACAGATATGAAACCCTCTGATGCAACTTTTCAGCTGAACGTTCGTACTTCCAAATGTGTATTTACTCTCCGGGAAGCCGGGGAAACAAACCGCTGACCGGATAATTTCATTAAAATGAAAAGTTTAGTTATCTTTACAATTAAAGTTAAGAGGCCCCAATGACAATATTATTTTACTATTATATACTAATGGCACAAGAAAGGAATTATTCTGGCTTAGTCCAACCAGGCCTAGGGTTGCTGTATAATGAAGGTCCGATCGCCCCTATGGGGCATTTAGGCTCCCTGGTGCATCAGTTACTTAAAAAGCTGGATGTGGAGGTCAGAGATCACCCATGTAATCCACCTATTTTCTCTATTGCCGGGACAGCCTCCATAGCTTGCCGAGTGCCAGGATATGATGTCATAGAGGTCAGCTACAGGGGCACTTGGGATACCCCATAGCCTATATACACCACCTAAACAAGTTTGATCCTCACTGGCACCCTGAAAATTATATATATATATATATATATTTATTTATTTATTTATTTTTTGTCTGTTTTTTTGTTTTTGTTTGTTATATATATATTTTTATTATTATTATTATTATTATTATTATTATTATTATTTTGTTTTTTTTATATATATATTTTTTTTCCATTGCTGAAAACAGGTTCATACATAAAAAACACTTAAAAAAAGAAAAAAAAACAAGTGATGTATCACATATGCACCAATTTTGCTTTAATGCATAATAAGATAATGAACTAACAGAGAGGCTTTGGTGGCATAATAATATATCTTCCGTATGATTCATATACGATTCATGAGCTGCGTATACCTTACAGTATACGTAAAAAATAAAAAAAATCCCCCTTTTGTTACAGGGAATGCAGAGTGTGGGGTGAGTGATTTAAGCATTGTCTACTGTGGGAAACCGGGAAATTTCCCTCATCATGGATCTTATGTTAAGATAGTTAAGTGACGCAATACCACCGGTGGGAGGCTTTATCTGAATAACATTAACAACAAAAGAATATTCTTCGCCTATAAGGATGAGTGCTAGCAGGGAAAAATAAATAAAGGATCAGAGGTCGGACGTGTATTTCTCTTTATACAAAGTACTCACAAGGCTGTTTAAACCAGGGACATTCCTAATGCACAGTTACCTTTTTTTGTAGCTTCGTTAAGCAGATAAAGCCCCTTGTGTGCTTCTACTTTGGGCATAACAGAAAACCGACCATCTCCCGCATACGTTTTTAACACAAAAGAGATGTTTTTTTCTTGATCCGCTATAAAGCGTTGATGAATTTATTCTCCACCTTAGACTAAAACGACCCCCAAGTCAGAGCATTATATAAAAAAAAATATATATACAATTATATAAAATAACTTGTTTAATTTCTCCCATATTGGGATTATTTTAATTTATTTAAACAACTCGATATATTTCTATTTATATTAAAAATTTTGCAGAATTCTTATTAGCGCTTATATAAAGAGTTCATGAGTTACATAGTAATTCTTCAAAATATTTATTTATGCAATTCATTTACAATACCTTCTAGAATGAAATTGCGAAATGCGTTGGGCATGATAGATCGAGTTATATTTGTAGCCACGTGTGTATTTTCATGATATTGTAATTCTTTTACAGTATTTTTTTTTCTTTTTTTTTACTGTTTGATAAATTGAATTAATTACATTAGCGTATGGGTGGATACACATTTAAAATGTATAAATAAATGTATAAATATATAATATTTATTTGTCCTGTATTAAAATATAAAGGATTCTGCTTTATAAATGCCCCGGAGCGATGTTGGAAAGTCAATAGCATTGTCGTTCGGAATACCTGGAAGTGACTGAGCATATTGGTTTATGGTGCCAAGGTCATTTCAACCACAGAACAGGAGATTCGTAAGGAAAAGTGAAATGAAACAATAAATATTGCATCAGAGTTCATTGTAAGAATTGTTTCGCCATCACTGTTTGTCTCAGACTGACAACCGGATGTGTAACGCCAAGAAAGGTTTGAATAATCGTTGCACTAATTGTTACGATTCCTTTCCCTTGAATAGTTAGTTACCCTGGAAAATTAGACATTGCATCGTGTTGTTAACCTGCGGAGCGGAGGGACCCTGGGTCTTAAAGGTGCGGTGCTCTCTAGCGCGTTAACCCATTCAGCACTGTGGAGTTTTGCTTGTTATCATTTTTTACCATATGATTCCCGTTTCCTATATTTCATGTACCCACAAAAACGATGCATTGGTTTTTTTCAGGACTTTCTTTTAATAATCATAGAAAAACGTGAAACATATTTATTTGTGATAATATTTTAAAAAAAAAACTACACTTTTTTGAGTTTTGCTTATAATTGTATCCCTGCCCGTATCAGGCCCCTGCTGGCTCTAACCACACCCACCAGCCTCTAACCACACCCCCAACAAAGGTTGTCTTGTTTTTGGCACCTGAAATGTATATGGAGCCATAACCTGACGCGGACTCATTTAAAACCTGCAATAATAGAAGATTGATATAAAATGTCGTGTAATTTATACATTTTAATTAAACTAATTAATGATTTAACCAGTATTAATGGCATCAAGAGTCGCAGGTATTTTTTAAGTGATATCTATATGTGTATGTATATATATATATATATATATATATATATGTAGTATATTTTTTATTATTATTTTTTATTATTATAATTTTTTTTTTCTTTTGTAAAACGACGCTTTGAACCAAGTGCAAGATAAATATTTTATACCGAGATTAACAGCCATAACTTCCCAATAATTATTATTGTCTCTGGCATCAGGGATGGAGTCTTATTTGCTTTGTACTCATTCATTACTGGAAATTGAATCATGTTTACCATCACCCGCACTTAGCAGTAGCACTTAACCCGGGGGGGAAAGACTGATGCATTTCCCATATTCTTTCATTATCCTGCTGCTCTTAGGGTGTAATATGTCCCGCGGAGTCAGATTTATTTGCTTTTCTTTATATTCCGATTATTTTCATTCGGTAATTTTAGTTGACGAGCTGATCTGTGCTTTAAATCAGAATGCATTAGAAAACCCGAAACTGCTTTGCTGTCTAGCGAATCAGAAGGACCTATAGAACTGAAAATCATTTAAAGTGGATTTCTCTCGATTACATTTTACAGTTCTGTTCAACCAATGAAATGTTGGTTTATAAATTAAAATGAGAAATAAATATTATTAAAAAAAAAACCCCGCATTACATGTATACACATATTTGGAAATTCTCCAGGTTTGACCCGAAATAATTCCAGTTCATTCATTTCTCGCTCTCATTAATCTTGATTCATTCTAAGGAGTGATTATTATTATTATTATTATTATTTTATTTATTTTTATTTATATAGTGCCAACAATTTACGCAGCGCTTAATACAATACATATATTCAAGGGGTCTGACAAGACTAGAATACAGACTAAGACAAACCGATACATTAGGTGGAGGGACTCGGCCTGCAAGCTTACAATCTTGATGATGTGCAACCACCCCGTGTAGATTGCAGTACACGGTTTGATTATTCTATTATGATTATTCTATAGCAAGGACAAGGAAATGTTGGGTCGTTTCTGATCATTTGTGATTTCTTTTAAAATCCAAAAATATATATATTTTTGCAGTGCTTTAAAATTTCTCTACTATCCCATAAACTTGCTAACATCTGGGAATAAAGAGTTTAATGGGAGCCCGGGGGTGTATGGAGGAAGTATATAACAGTGTTACCATCATGCTTCACATGAAATAAATCAATATACGTAACACTACCCGTCCAAAGAAGGAAACCTATGTCCCAATACGGAACGCGCAGGACTTGATAGGAGATGCAAAGCTGTTTAGATAATCAAATGTATCCATTGATGAGGATTCTATCTGTAGCCAACATTCTATTATCTTTGTTTTCCTAACAGAACATAGCAACTTATTGTTTTACATGATTTTTTTTTTGCATTTCAGATCTCAATATTATTTTTCAAAAGATCTTTGTTAACCCTTTATGTCCAGAACCAAACTTTCTCGCCGACCGCTACAAAGAGTTAAACTATTGGAGGCTCCTCGGAGACTCTGGTTACCGCAGATGTATCCTCACCCAAGCCATTCTCCGCCGTTACCGATGGATCGTCTTTGCAGGGATGGAGCAGAAATTTTGTGTACTTCATCGCATGTAAACAGAACATGGAGTCTAGACTTGTACTGTCTGTTTCAACCACCTACTCACCCTTTCCTTTAGTCTATGTCGCCACTGAATGCACGTATTAATGTTACATTGTGTCCTGGCTGGGTAGAAAGGCGATTAATCTTGCTTTGCTAATGGACCGTTAGCGGAGTTTATTTGTCTGCCTCAATGACATCACTATTCGACATTAAAAGGGAAGGAGCAGGTGATAATCACAAAAGCCCGATAACTTACATGCGGAAGATAATAGTGTCATCATTTCCAGTGAAGGCACTTGCAAGGGAGTGTTTGTACACCTGACACCCCCCATTGTATAGGACGACTATAGAGACTGACATGAAGGAGTAAAGGTACATGTCTAGCTATGCCTTTCATACAGCAAATACGTTTCATGGTAAAAAGTTTTAAAGAACTATCAGTGATTTACTCGGTTGGGCAATAATTGGGGAGCTATTTTAGAAAAGTCTCCGAAGATGCCCAAAATTAACCCCTTAATGACAAAGCCTGTACATGTACGGGCTCGAAATGCATTGTTTTCAATGGGTTTAGGGACCACCCATTGTCCTTAAGGGGTTAAAAAGCTTTCTGGGATTTCCAATGAATATCAGCCATTTTTATAATAATGTTTGCCGCTCTGAGTTATGTGGAACCAAAATGGCTCTTCTTTTTGGGTAAGAATGCATTATTTATATATATATATGCAAAAACCAATCAAATGCCAGTAGGGTAGAGAATGCTAACCCCAATGTATCTGTAGATATATATTATTTAAGTAGAGGACCTCATTGTCTCCAGAAATGCTAGGTGTCCAACGCCCAGCCTCGAGGGCCACAAGCGGGTCAGATTTTCTGGATATCCCAGCATGACCGCCGGCAGCTCAATCAAAATCGTGAGAATTAATGAAATCAGGAATGCTGGTCTGGTGTTGTTCCTCGAGTTTGTGGCACCCTCTGCCAGCACGTCGTAGGTTAAACGTGGATCACACTTTTCATAATCACTTCTCTGTAATGGAGAATATGACCATTAAACATTCGTCAGCTGTCTGCTAACATTTATAAAATATTACTTCAGAGGGAAATCTTTAATGTGAACTGAAAAGACAAGACTGAAAATGCGAGTTAGGAGTAGGCGGACAGATTATGGACGCCAACTGCTACGTTTTAAGACCCAGCTGAATAAACACTATGACATCAGACAAAATCCACCAGCAGGAACCTTCAGAATTCTAAAGCGGAATATTGACGTACAAAGAAGTGTCAGCGCTTTATCGCTATAGTGAAGGGTGGGCGGTTGCTGCATTTTAATGAGGTACAAATCGTAGAAAATAAAACCTGAAAATAAGAGAAACATAAAGAAAAAATAATTAGGTAAACTAGTTAAAAAGGAAAACATACCACAAAAACCTACTCCTTAAAGCACTTTGGCTGCTTTTAAAGAAGTTACAAGTTGCTTTTTCAGGATGACCTTCACTGCTTGCAAACGGGTGAGCGTCACTTATTGCTCTAGGAGTAAGCAATGCGTTCGGTAACACAGATATAAACGAGAATCCCTTTAAGATTTAACATATCTGAAGATCTGTCTGCTGAAATCTCTAACAGCAAATAAAATCAGTGAAGCCAAAGTTATTTTAAATGTTCGCTCACTCTTTTTTTCTACGTTGCCAAGCGGCGTACCCTGGCCTAGGGCATCCAGGATGGCAGCAGTGCCCCTGCTGCACAACCCGGGCGTAGAACGCCCTCTTGAGCCCAAAGAGGCTGTATCAGAGGCGGCATGGGAACGCTCCGGGTTTCACCCAAAGACTCCTGGAGAAGCACCCCTTCTCCAGGTGGACACCCGAATTCTCCAGGTTGAGTGAGCTGGGTCCTGACACGCCCACTTCCCGCCCATTTCCCCTTAAATGGGAGTGTGTCCCATGACATCAGCAGGAACGCCCACTGACGTCGGCAGGAATGGCCATTTACGGCAGCGAGACCGCCTGCGATGTCAGCTGGGCCGCCCAACAAAGTCATCGGAACTGTCCACCGACGTCAGTGGGACCACCTGTGACATCAGTGGGACCACCCGTGACATCAGTGGGACAGTATATGATTAGAGGGCACTGCACAGCTTTAAGAAACGAAAGGCGAGGATATGACATCATATTTTATTTGCATTTAAAGACACTGTGTGACACAATGCAGCAAAAATGCAGGCCGCAGAGCGTGCAGACCTTGGCCTAGGCCTATGGCAGATCCAGAGGTAAATGTAAATATATATGATGTAACAATAAAAAAGTATCTCTTTTGACTAAAAAAGTCAATTAATAGTTCATTACACAACAATCTTGATAATCATTTGAAAGAATATACTTTACATACAAATGTGCTATTTTGTTGTTTTTAATTAGCCAAAAATGTTAAAATTCCCAAACATGTAATATTCCCTTCATTGGCAAAAAAAGGGGGAATGCAACCTTTTGTTAAGTCTAGTAGAAAAACCCAAAATAAATATTTACTGCGAAAAAACAATTTGTACACTTGTATGTTTATTTGTGTCAGGTCCAATGTAGTTAAAATTTGTAACTTCTGGGATATTTAGCAAGGGTTGCCAAGGTCACATGTTAACTATTTACAAATTCTTGTCTGCCAAATATTAAACACCCAAGGCCACGAAGTTCAACTGAAATCAGAAAAAATAAAAAACAAAATTAAAAACTTTTGCCTAAAGATTCTATTTCCCTTATCCTGCTGAATTTAACACTTGAGTAACTAAACACCTAAGAAACATAACTCCTTAGAATTGTTGATTGTCCAACCCCTTATCAGAAATAACCTTTTAATCGTGTAAAATATTGTCTCGTCCAGACATTTTGCTGGGAAAATTTAATGGTCATGTGACACCAAAGCACGCACTGATAGGTTGTTGCCACAGAAACAAAAAAAAACTTCTTAAAATGTCTGTGCTGCTCTTCTTTGATTAAAGCCTAGCAGGGTGTAACATGATGATAGATCGGCTTTGGTTTTGTCAAAGTGGAACAGCATCTTTACAGAGAGAAGAGGGATAGGACTGGTGAATGAATCTCTCACTGACCCCAGAGGGTATTTAGATTTTGTTAAAATATGTGTTTTATCCACGGTGTGTTGCCCCCTCTAGATACACATGGCCAAAAACTAGAAAAAAATAGAATTTCTCTCTTCTACCTTCTGGTTTTCATCTTCTCTCCTTTATTTTTTATCTTCTCTCTTGTACCTTCGTCCGCGTACATAACCTGGCGTGAACTTCTGCCAAAATGGCCACGATTCTGGAGGAGGTTCACCTTAGGGCGAAGTGGCTTCCACTATTTGATCCTCCGATCTGGGGAGAGGACATCAGCGAAAGCTCGCTTTCAGCAAAAGTTCACCTGTTACGGTGACGACCTCTCCCCTGATTTGTAGGAGAGGGAAGAAGCGGAAGTAGTTGGCAGACTTGGCGGCAGAGAAGGTAGTGAAACACTTAGAGAGTGTAAGATAGAGAGTGAATGAGAATGAGAGTGAGTGAGAGAATAAAAGTGAACTGGGCAATGAATTTAGCTGCTGAATTAATAATGCCCCCCAATTTGTGTCTAAACCGAATGGACAGGGAACATAATTCGTTACTCGAAAACAAATGGGCCAAAAATGTTCCCCCAATGTCTCCTGGGTAACATTTGCTTATTGGAGCATTGTTTTAAGGCTACAAATAATCGTGAGTTACTCCTGTTCTGTTTCTTTTTACCTTTGCATCAACTCCAGACGAATGGCCTTGGCGTATTGCTCGGTTAATTATGTTTAATCTGTTGGTCAAACACAATGCATCAATAAATTAGAATGGGGCATTGTAGTTCGGTTACCCATGCATGAAATGATCCAGTCCAACAGTAATTTCCAGATAAGATTGAAAGAAAAAAGCACTGTATACTTATCAATTAATTATAGGGTAAGGTTCTCGGAGAAGAATAAATCACATTATTCTTGAAGCCTCAATTGATAACCCCGGTCATAAAGTTCAAAGTGGGATGGTTTGTGGCTACAGAGGAACAATGGTAGGCTTTGTTGTGTTTTATGAAAGACATGTTTTTAATTACCTTGATCTCAAAGTGTGTCTGGTGACAGACCTGCCGACCCACCTGGGCGGTTGTTGGTGAGGCCTTGCATATTGCACAGTTGAAAGCATGGTGGTAGATAAGTGGAACAGTCTCCCAGCTGAACCGGCAGAGGTTAAGACGATAAGGGAATGTAAACATGGGATAGACTTCTGAATCTAAGACGAGACCAACGACTGATTAAGGTTTGAGTCTTTACAGCAGGAGAAACAGGGGGGACTAGACGGGGGCCGAATGGGGCCGATCTGCCGGCATATTGTACATTTCTATATTTCATTAATTCTGTCCAATGTTTTCAAACAAAAATGTATCATTCTTGTTTATAGTTTTAAATATTAAATAAATCTCTAATGCATACAAGACCTCTGATCCTCCGGTGCGTGCCACCAGTGTTACCGTGCCCTTGGTTTGAGTGTATTGACTGGACCGTCATTCACCTTATTTGTTCCGGTGAACGTCAGGTGAGCCAAACAGACGGTAGGATTTGCATCAGAGAATCAGGGGTGGTCTTTGCTGTGACGTCTGCTTGCCAGTTTGTGTTAGCGAGACCATGAACTCCACAATGTGTTATCATGTTTTGTTTTTTTTAAGTATACTCTGTAGTATTGGGACATTTTCTGCCTGTTCTATGTGCCAGTTCAGCGAATCCTTGGACTGATTTAATATTAAATATTGTGAGAGGGGTAAGATATGTTACACATCAACCAGCAACATTAACGTCCAACCAGCACCAGAGGTCCATAGCCTATCTATCTATCTATCTATCTATCTATCTATCTATCTATCTATCTATCTATCTATCTATCTATCTATCTATCTATCTATCTATCTATCTATCCATCCATCTATCTATCTATCTATCTATCTATCTATCTATCTATCTATCTATCTATCTATCTATCTATCCATCCATCTATCTATCTATCTATCTATCTATCTATCCATCCATCCATCTATCTATCTATCTATCTATCTATCTATCTATCCATCTATCTATCTATCTATCCATCTATCTATCTATCTATCTATCTATCTATCTATCTATCTATCTATCTATCTATTATCTATCTATCTATCTATCTATCTATCTATCTATCTATCCATCTATCTATCCATCTATCTATCTATCTATCTATCTATCTATCTATCTATCTATCTATCTATCTATCATCTATCTATCATAGAGAGAGACCCTGTCGATGCCCTACAGTGTTGCCGGCCGTGGGGATCCCTTGATCTCATGGTTATAATAGCTGTTTATATAAAAAGTTAATGAATGCTGAGGTCATTCTGTTGGGTACGTCTGTAATGAAAACTTTTTTTTTTTAATGTGTAAACAGAAAAACGGTCAATGTATAAACAGTGGTTTAGCGTTACTGCCTTAGACATAAACATATAGGTGCCAGAGATGTTACTTTGTGTCTGAACTCTAAAAATAATTATTGGAGTTTATTCAGGGCTAAATTTAAAGGGACACTTAATAAATATTAATATATATTTGAGTCTATGTTTTGAAGTATTTGAATGTGTTATGTGCAGTTTAACGTAAGGGGACACTGCAGACATCGTATGCACTTTAATGCACATGTAGGTGAGAGGTCCCTTTAAACTTTTCTGATGCCCCCCCCTGCAAATACATTTGCCCCTCTTCCTTACCCCCAACTATTTTCCACGCAGGAGATGTTTGGCTCCAGTGCTGGCTTGGTGGGTGTTACAGGGGGCAATTAACAAGACCACCATCCACATGCTTGGTAAGTGCAACCATTGATTTCAATGGAACCCTTTTTTCTGCCACTGATTGGCTGCTTCAGGTGAGAAGCTGCAGATCTAGAGCTGCAGATTCTCCTTAAAGTAAGTATTTCATTTTTTAGGCTTCCTCGCTTCCTAGGTACTTTATTATGAATTATTTTAGGGAACTGCCGGAGTGTCCCTTCAATGCTAAAAATATTCTGTAGGTACACAAAAACTATTTTTAAGGAAACAGCCAAACCAGCTGTCTTTCTTACTAACAGGTGTAATTACAGCAGTAGGAAATTACTATGAATTTTAGTTTATGATACTCTAAATAAAGCCAAAATACATAGCAATTATGCGAACCAAGATGTCATTTGTTTTGCTTAAAATAAGTAGATTCAGTTTCTAAAATTCAAAACAGCAATTACAGGGATGCAGAGGAGCAAAGATTTGAAAATAAACACAAGCTTTAGAATTAAAAAGTAAGTAATGTTTAAAAGACGTAAACTCCATGAAGACGCGTGGGCCATCACTGTGCCCCTAGTGGCTACTTTGTGTCCTCACTTTACACACGTTAATGTTTTTGCTTATCTATGCAAAGTCGCTTCTCGATCTGCTGACTCTTTACCCGTGAGAGAGGAAAAGCTTGGTCCTCTGGCCTTAAGGCTGAGGTGGCATCATGAAGCCTGAAGGCTGTCATCGTGTCACCCCTCCTTAAAGACTTCAGTGGGTCCTGTTTTTGACCCTAAACGATCTAGCCCTCCTTAGGCTTAGGGGCCGCATATTTCCCTATAGGGTGGGTTCCAGAAGAGAAAGACCAGGGAACTGGTTTCCACTGCAGCATTCCTGCTTTTGCATCTGCTTTCTTCACAATTATGGAACAGAGAAGGATACGTCTCGTGGGCTTCATGGAAGACAAAAAAATGGTAATGCCTTTTGATGGCGAATAAAATTTTTAATAAGATCTCAACTAAGAATCTAGTTTAAGATGTAGCCTCTTTACAGTCACTTATACCCAAGACACTATCCATAAAACTCCACCAATTTGTCCTAAGAATAAGAGAAATTAGACCATAAATGACCATGGGTGGGATATGACTCCAAGGCTTTTGTACAACCTCCATACTTCCTTATCCGAAAGGTTTATATGCATTATATCTCTTATAAAATTTTGTCTGGCCATTGAACTCTATAATTCTGAATACCTGGGGCTGTAGATATTAAAAAAGTCACACAACACTGCCTTTCATATGTGTTTAACATCCCTCTGCCACATTATTGAACAATACAGTTTATTGTAGACTTGGGCACCGGCCAAGTCTTCGTGTTCATCTTTGTATTCATCTTCGGGGAAAAAAAATTGTGTGTCTGAGACAACCGCTCTGAGCATCTTGGCCCAGGAGGAACGGGGATTCCTCCCAGGCCCAGGAAATAGCAGGGCAAGGTACACTTCAGAGCAACTTGGCCTGGGGAGACCAATGGCCTCGGCGCCAGGAGTACATGGTCCTTAAGAGTGACTCTATTGGTTGAAGGCAGGAGACTCGTCCGCCATCAACCAATGAACAGCAGCTGCCCTTCATTGATTGATGCAAGAAGAGTCCCCTCCCAGTGACCAATAGAGTCGCTCTTATGGACCTTTAACTCTTGCCGCGATCCTACGGATTCCCGTTATACCCCTGCTATACTAGGAAAACTTAATAGGCTGGAGGAAGTGACTTGTATGGGGGAAAGGGATGAGGAATGAATGCGAATGCACAAGTCAAGTTTATTGTATTTTTTATACTGTAGAGTTGAACTGACAATTGTGCGTTGAGGAGTTTAAATGCTTGGAAAAAGAGTAACAAGAACGGAAAAAATTCAAACAGAAACCCTAACGACCCAAAATGACACTCGCCCTTTTATGGAATTAGATTTTATTTCTTTATCCTCCAGACATAAACATGTTTGCGTAATGTAATATTTACAAATCAAAAATATAATTGGGCATTATACGGCTATGTGTCTCTAAAAAGACCATCGCCAGGCTTCTTCATGTAGCGCAAAAAAAAATCGTTGTTAGAGATAATCGCTTAAATGAATTTGCTTTTGCCAAGGATCCCTGTTGTGATTCGCAGGAACAACGGCTCGGCAGGAAGTGAAGCTTAGCACTCTCCATCGAGAAATGTTCGACTGAGTTAGCAGGAGTGCATGAACTCTTCAGTGAGTGGGCTGACAAAGGCACAGTTATGTACGCGTCGTAGTGGCCGGTTAAGTTTAAACAGGTGGGACATCTTCAATAGGCTTTTGTGGCTTGATTCTGTAGCTTGTTTTGCTTTTCGCTCGGCTTAAATATTCCGCAAGCCACTTGAACATTTGTTTTATTGAGTAATTATTTCTCAAACCAAAGATTTTTTTAAAGGTACTTTGTTGTTTTGAACCTTTTTTTTTTAATGGAATTTTTTGGGGCACTTTCCCTTGTGGTGTCCATGCATCTTTCCATTGTTAATGGGACTTTCCCCATACAAAAAGCTCCATAGAAAAAATGATTTGACAGCAGATAAGAACCATTCGGCCCAGTCTAGTCCGCGCATGTTTCCTGCTGCTCAAACCTTAATCGGTTGTGGTCTGGTCTGGGATTCAGGAGCCGTACGCCTGTCCCGTGCATGTTTAAAACAAGGCTCAGTGCAAAGTGAGAGGGAGAACAGTGTGAGTGTGTGCTAGTGTATGTATGGTGTTAGTGTGAATGTGTGTTGTTGTATGGCAGTTGAGTGTGCATGTATTTGTGTATGGTGTTAGAATGAGTAGATGTGAGTGTATGTTATCAGTATGAGTGTATGTTAGTATTTGGTGCAGCATGCATGGGTGATTGTTAGTGTTTGGTGTTTTCATGAGTGTTTTTGTCAGCATGGTGTTAGAGGGTCTGTGTATGTTAGTGAATGGTGTTAGCACGAGTAGGTGTGTGTGTTAGTATATGATGTTAAATGGTCTGTATATGTTATTGTATGGTGTTAGCATGAGTGTATGTGCTAGTATTTGGTGTCAGCATGTGTGTAACAGTGTGTGAGATAGAGAAAGGAGATAGCATGTGTATGTGTGTATACGTGTATGGTGTTAGAGTGAATGTGTACTGCACCTCGGCTCCACTAACCCTTGGGTCACCACTGAGGATAATGCGTGACAACCTAAATCCTCGCAGTGCGTATTTCAGAAAAGTGGGAGCGACTTGAGGCAGAATGGTACTGAGCTCTCTGTTTAAAGGACATTTATGAAAGTCCCTGTTTTCGAATTACTGGAAGGCGTAGGAGGAAGGCATAACGCAGTTTCAGTTAATGATGATATTTTGGTGAGTAATTAGTCCGTCATCAAGTAAAGATGGCTTGGATTAAACATATTTTGATAACAAAGAGATCATAAGTATTAACCAGCGAAATGTAACCATTGAAGATTTAATCATATTTCAAACAAAACATTGCTATAAATGTGTCCTGGGATACATGCGTATGTAAGTATTGCCTATGGATGAATAATCAATTTATATAGTACCATCAAATAAACATTTTTGTGCCCGAAATGTGTTTCTTTTGCCTTAAAAAAAAAAATCCAGCTCTGATATTCTCATTCCCGGTTCCTTTAAGCACATAGGAGCAGGGTTTACCCTGTTTATATGCTGTAAACTAATATAGATTAGATAGATAGATAGATTTAAACATGAATATACAAGTTTATGGTTAACCTCGGGCTTGATGAGAAACACTTCTCGAAGATCATCCCAAGATATATTAATGCAGGACTCCTAATGAGTCACAAAAAAAAAATCCATATTTAATAAGGCTGGAAATTTATAAAAAGAGTAAGTTATAAAAATACATTGATTACTCATTATTGTTTCCTGAGACAAGATGTAACACGTTGCAAGAGAACTCTACATCACTGAAAAGTGCAGTCGGTATAATCTGGAGGAAATTACGTCATTCTTCCAAAATATTCCGAATACTTTATGTATTTATGAGCTATTCCTGGGTTATATGCAAGACAAGCCCTTACTGGAAAAATGTTCCATAACCCATAGTTACAACAATTTCTGTTAACATATAAATTATATATGCATGTAAAAAAAGGATAGATTTTATGTATTTAAGAAACTACACTAAATTCAAAATAAGTAAGGTCTGTGAAACTGTTAGTGCCTTATTTTTAAAGCTGATTAATTGATGAATTGATTAATTTTTAATTAACTTCTTATTCTCCTCACTCCATCCTTTAAAAGGGCTTCCAAAGCCAATAAGCTTCCACCATAGAGTAACAGCAACAAAAAGGGAAAGAGTGGCTTCATGGAGGATCATTACGAAGTTCCTGTGAACAGGAAGTTAAGATGGCTGCTCCCATAGCATTCACATAAGATACATTTCTAATGTATATATTGATTATTTTAAGTTATAAACAGCATTACATTGTTGACGTTGAAAAAAGTTCAGTACGGAAATAAAATTGCGTACCAATAGAGGATTAGAAGGTCTTTTTGGGCCTTCCATGCTGGTAACGTATTACTTGTGAAGGGCGATATATTATATTGTGTCAGCGTTGGTCTGTGATATGAATTTCCTTCCCAGGTGCCTCATTTTGCCTGGTTTAATTCACTGTTAATAGCCTTTTTGTAATAGTGTTCGCTTGGATTACGATCACTTAAGGAAACATTTTTATGACAAATATATTTTTAGTACATTTAGCCTTAAGTCATACGCGTGGGCTAAATGTAGGATATTGTGTTACCTGTTTGCTTAGTGCTTTGGGGGAAGGGAACGGAGGACACCTACACAGTTTTATTGCGATGAGTCCACACAGGTATAAGCTGCCAAGGAAATGCATGTTAACTCTTGTTACAGCTCCGGGTAAAGCAGCAATTTGCATGCAAAGGAGTTAAGCGTTTCCAGAAGGTGGCACATTATTGTAATTATTATTTATAAAACACCAGCGGACTGTTGAGTCGTATTTAATGTGGGGAACACACAGGTAACCATGTGCCAGAAACCCAAAAAGGAAACCAAAGAGGAGCAGTCGTCGTAACTTCCTGTTTTCCTCCAATGGAGTTATCTCGTCTTGAATTGCTGATTGTTGTTGATTGGCTCTGACAACCTTTGGAGAATAGGGAAGAGAAGGCAGAGAACTTCAAGACAGGAAGTTGATTGTTGAGAAACAGATCTCAGCTTCCTTTATGTAAATGTTTAAGCTAAAGCTTTCTGAAGCACAACCCATAGGCAGTTTTAATTAAGTAAATGGATTTATGGTAAAAACGTTGACGGTGATAGTTCTGCTTTAAAAAAAAATCCACGAAGTTTACCAAAGACATATTTTAATAAATTATAGAACATGACATATTTGAAACATATACATAGTGGACCTGATATTGTAAACATATTAAAAGGAAAAGCCTCAGAACTAGTATATTAAGCCTAGAACAAGTATATTATATTAAGGATATTTTCTTTTTCAGGAATACCTTAGAAATACAGCAATTGGTGGATGCCAAGATATTTTTGTATGAGATTAAATCTGCCCTCGGTCGTATTTTTATTGCATAGATAAAACACATTCCGGAAACGGCATTAAAACTATTCGCGACACCAGGCCACCCCATCCCCCCCCACACCCGGGATTCGGTTGCTAATGAGAAGCAGAGGGGAAACAAAAGCATTTTGTAATCTGAGCGCTCGTTTAGGTGAAATGCGAAACATACTAATGAAACGTATAAGTGGTTGTACAAAATGCCAGTCAGGGGAAAGGAATGGGAACACGATCCCGAGGGACACGCTGTGCCAAAGTGACCGGCCAAGTCACTTCCTGTCCCCGGCCGCAGGTATCCAGTGATTCACGCTCTTGTAGCTTTCATTACTCTGCTTGGAGCAGGAGTGGGAGTGCGTAAAGCACTCACACCCACTGCTTCTATATCACTACCCCGAGCTGATTCAAACCTCGAGTATTTGGCTCAAATGCACCGAGCAGTGGCATAAAGGGACAGCGCCATCGAAAAAATCAAAATAACTATTTAATACATCGAGATAAACCAAAATAAGCAGTTATATAAACAAAATATAGTCTCGGGTCACCTTTGGCCACATAGAGCTGTTTGTTTATAGTAGAACTGGTAAAGTCCTCTCTTCGTAGAGGTTAATGAGTCATGAGGTCCTGTGGGGTGATTATGACTGAGACATTCTATCGTTTACACTCGGATAAGATAGAAGAGTTAAAACACACTATTGTTATTATCAGTTACTTTAGCATTTTGTTTTTAGGTAGAAGAACTTGTAGATGTTTTGGCTGGAACGTGTGGGCCTCCATGCTTTTCTAAAATAGGAAATAACCTACCCGTGCAATGTAACATAAGGCCTTATCTACAGAATATCAATATCATATCTTTTGTTATACATGACCTGTCGCTCAGAAACGTACGGCTTCCATGAGTTTTATAAAGTTCCGTCCCACCTGAGTGTTCTTCAGTAGGCTTTGTGTGCATTTCTTGAAAAGCTAATGTTTACAATGGGTACTGTATATGTATATATATAAATAGTAATACTGTATATATATATATATTTAAAATTAATAGATACTGGTAATAAAAGAACATTTCAGTCTAAGTAATAATAACAAAGTAGCGGAAGGACTTGGCAGAAACGCATAGTTCCATGTTTTTATCGATGGTATGACCAGCATCCCTCATTGTGGGTGGTCTTACACAATGTATGTTCCTCTGATTTCCTCTGATACCCACGTTCTCCTTTACCGATAAGTATAATTGCTATAGCTGAACACTTGTTATTTCTAATGCATTTTCCATTTGGGTGTAATTAAAGTAGATTATTTGACACATTGTGGTTCCTATTGTAACTATTTTGGATTTTAACAGAGAAGGAAAGTTCTTTCGAAATAAACCATAAAACTTGTTGGTAACTATATTATATATATATATATATTTATGTATTGTCTCGTACCTATAGGTATCTTTTTGAATGAAGAAGTGGAGAGATATTTTTATTATCTCATACCGATAACTTTTTAATGATCTTTGGCCTCTTATTTATATGACACAGGCCTTGTAAAGAGAATGAAGTATAAATGCCATGGTGTATCTTACGCAACGCTAATGATTTAATTCAGGTATGAGAACCGTTGCACAATTCTACACAGGTAAGAAGCCTTTAAAGGAAACTTTCTATGAATGATGCGTAATAACGCGCAAAAATATGTCACTTGTTGCAAAACTGAAACTCAGCCGTATGAGCTTAAAATAGAATCTTTCTAAGAAGCTAATATGGGGGCTATTAAGCTGTGATTTTATTAAAGTTCAGAATTTATATGAATTATACTATTTTTGGCTCCCTCAAACTTGAATTTTGAATGTTTACTATTTTAAATGGCCACAGAAAATGTAAACAAAATATAGACGATGACAATAACGTCAATACAAAAAGTATATCAAAAAGTTTTAAGGTTCCAATCTCTATACGTGAACATGATTCCTTATACAAAACATGTAGCCCCTGTAGGGGTGTGGTTTTAGAGATAGGGGCGTGGCTAGGGATGGAGCTTTACCAAGCCTATATATTGGGCTTTTATGACCTACCGTATTTTTCGCTCCATAAGACGCAGTTTTTTTCCTCCCAAAGTAGGATGAAAAATCAGCCGCGTCTTATGGAGCGAAGATGCAGGCAGGGAGGGGGGGGGCAACGATATACCGTATTTATCGGCGTATAACACGCACTTTTTTAACTAAAATCCGGAGCTTAAACCCTACCTGCGTGTTATACGCCGATAAATCCGGGGTCGCAACTGAGGCAGGCGGCGGCGGCGGCCGCCAGCAGAGGAGTCATGGATTTCTGCCAGTCAGGGGGGCCCAAGGGGTGCCGAGCGGTTGCTGAAGACAACCGCTCGGCAACTCTCGGGCCCCCCTGCCTGACAGATATACAGGAATCCTTTGCTGGCGGCCGCCACCGCCACCGCCGCCTGCCTCAGCGCTTCAACTCCTGTGTTGGAAGCGTTTGTCTCGGGTGCCGGCGCTTTACGCTGGGCGCTCAGCAGTGAAGCGCCGGCACCCGAGACAAACGCCTCACGCTTCCAACACAGGAGTTTAAGGTAAGTGACCGGGGCGGGGGGGGGAGATCCTGAGAAGGGGGGGTTAGGGAGTTAGAGGGGAGATCCTGAGAAGGGGGGGTTAGGGAGTTAGAGGGGAGATCCTGAGAAGGGGGGTTAGGGAGGGAGGTCTTACTGTGTGTGTGTGTCTTACTGTGTTTGTGTGTGTGTGTCTTACTGTGTGTGTGTGTATCTTACTGTGTCTGTGTGTGTCTCACTGTGTCTGTGTGTGTCTTACTGTGTGTGTGTGTGTGTCTCACTGTGTCTGTGTGTCTCACTGTGTCTGTGTGTGTCTTACTGTGTCTGTGTGTGTCTTACTGTGTCTGTGTGTGTCTTACTGCGTGTGTCTTACTGTGTCTGTGTGTGTCTTACTGCGTGTGTCTTACTGTGTTCATAGCTTATTCAGTTATTGTAATAAATATTTTAGCCCATTTTTTAGCTCAAAATATTTTTTCCTTTTTTTTCTCCTCTAAAATCTAGGTGCGTCTTATCAGCAGGTGCGTCTTATAGAGCGAAAAATACGGTATTTACATACCTGGATGTTGTCTTTTGAAGAATAAATATATTTTATTTACACAATTTATACACCGCGTAGAACCCTGTGTTACCCTCATACCCAGAAAACATTCTGAGGGTTCTAGAAAAGAAGGACATCAGGGAAAGAGAGAGAGTTACAGGGATTCGGAGCCAAAAGAGGGACTGATCATCCAAAAGAGGGGCACTTGGGATGTATGTCTTATGTATCATGTGCAATGGACGGGGCCAGGATTGGAAAAACAAAAAAAAATGATGTTAGTATGCTGAGCCTATACTGTCTTAGAAAAGGTCAAGGAAGGACACCTATAGGTAAGCCCGGTGGACTATAATACCCGAAGTGCAGGAGAGATATTCTCTGCCCTAATTTAAATGGCCTGACACTTCCGCTCTTGTAAATAGGTCTCCAAAGTTTCCACGAAGAGAAATTACATAACTTAATATGATGATAAGCTGGAGCATATCTGAGGAGTGAGCAACACTCACAGCTCTGGCACTAGAATCACATTCATGAGCGATTGGTCACGTTGGCTGGAATACAGCTTCGAGCGCTGCCCTAAGAATAATTCAGGGGCTGGTTTCTCGTATGTCAGACCAGGCGCTTCACATGAGAGACATATGTTTTTAACGCTCTTCCTCTATTTTACCTGTTCCCACCCAAAACCTTCCTTTTTTTAGGATATTTCTAGAGGTACCCAGGATGTAAGTCCATCTATTAACAATTAACTTCAAGGGTGCTAATTATGGAATTACATATAATATATATATATATATATATATATATATATATATATATATATATATATATTTGTGCATTCTAAACATTTTCATACTTTGCCCGCAATTGAATTCTAGATGAATCGGAAGAGGAGACCTCTGAGGTGTCAAAAGCTTATGTTGAAAGCGGTTGATGTTGTCACTTGCTAAAAAATTGATGTTTTCATTCATTTATATAGCACCAGCAGATGCCGTAGCGCTGCAAATCCTATATATATATATAAATAAGCTATTATGTTTGTTTAAGCTGCTGTATTACGGATACGACCTAATAGTGATCCCCAAAGACCATGTACTAATATTACTACCTTAGCAAAGAAGCAGATATTATTGAAAGCGAGCTCTCACACATAATAAAACATATGGGAAACAGGTTCTTCTGGAGCAAAAAGAACATTATACTTCTCTTTACTCGGAGTACGGAAAAGCCCCTTTAAACTGCATTAAAACACTTCATTATAGGAAGCTCGGGGCTCAGAGTAAAGGAGAATTATATATCAGTAATTACCTCTGAGTACAATGAACAATGTTTTACACACAGTCCAGATTTAAATATCTCATTTCATTTTTACATGTATTTACTTTCGTTTTGTTTTAATTTAATACATTAAAGGTGATTTTTGAACAACCAAAAAATTGCGAGTTTTTGGCGAGGACATGTGACTTGTCATTGCATGCCCTGATCTAAAATTTGCAAAATTTTAAGTTCCATATTCTCACATACACTTGCAACATGTAAGGGTAGGCAATCTCAGCCGAATTAACCCTTAACTTGACTGACCATTTTACATGTTATCGAATGTAACACAAGCTCCTGTTGAAGTATTGAGGTAAGTCCACCTGTGGTCAGTAGGCCCTAAAAAAAAAGATACTAGAATTAAAAATATACATAATATTGGATGCTGTTATCATTTAAATCCAAGCCTGGTCAGACAAAGCCTTTATTGTTATCAGACTGTGTTTGTGAGGGCATCATAAGACACATGCCGTATATTTGTCACATTACCTGACACTCTATACTATTGTTTTTTTGTGTTAATTTGATCATTCTGTGATTCCAGGTCCCTTGAAAATGCATGTTACCTACAATGTATTTGGAGTAGGGGGGAAAAAAAGACACCAAACTGCAGAACATGTTATTTCACCATGTTGATATTTCAACTCATTTGCAAAGCTAATGAATTCAAAATAGCTCCAAAAACAGGTCCAGTTTTCTTTAACAGTAGAAGGCAAGAAGAATGAAAAGGCTAATGGAAACCAGATTATCTGCTAAGGCTTCTATTGAAAAGTTCTATAAGCTGTTTCTAAGGAAGTGCAGGAGGTATCTTCACGTGTTTGTTCTTTCCTAGTAAATCCAATGCATATTGACTGTAACTGATTTGAAATGCAAACTTATGATGACAGCTATTTTCCCCAAGACATTGTACTTTTGATCAGCTACCGGAAACAAAACCAACAAAGGCCGGCCAAAGTGAGAACACAGGGCTTTTTGTTTTTAAACAGTGGCTCAGGATAAGTTATTCGCCAAGTTCAAAACTTATGCAAGACTCGGTCAGTAGTGGAGTTTATATGCCTGTTATGTATTCTGCCTACGCCAAAGAAATTCAGGTCCTAAATCGCATTCACAATCTGAAAGCTTTTGAGAGCAACTGCCTTTTTTTTTTCCCATGCGACCCAAAAGTAGATTTATTGTGCCAAGAAGGGCAGCTCGGGAGCTGAAAGTACTGAATTAGTACATCAGTGCAATAAATCTATTTGGTGACCATGGTTTATTCAGCTACAATAATAAAAAGGGGGAAAAGGACAAAAAAAAAGCGAATCTACATGTTCCAGACAGATCCACTAATCCAGCTCCCTACAAACTATACAAAGCTCTGTTCTTCCTCCTCAAACATGATTTCACGGCAGAGCGGGAGTGTCACTAATAAAACTTAAAAGCCTTATTCATCAGGGGCTTTCACTTTTTAGGAAAATATTTATTTTTCTGTCAATGGGAGAAGCAGCATTATAAAAATAACAATAAAATACCCTCTACCTCTTGAATTCCAAAAAAATTGTCTAAAAAAAATTAATTAAAAAAATAAAAAATGTTAAAAATAAAATGTTACCAGAATATTTGCCATTGCCGTCTATTTCACCTATAGCTATTAAGACATACTCTGATTTGCATGGGAAAAAATTAATTTAAAGGTGACACTCAGCCAGGGCCGGTGCTTTAAGGCCAGTGGCTGTCTAATGATGTAAGTGTGGTCCCCTGCTGGACATACGCGGCTGCGCATTATGCTTTAACGCTTATGTGGCGTGCAGTCGGGCAAATCCAGCCATTGTCAGCACACTACAGAACCCATGGAGCGATGTAGCGCAGCGGCCCCCCAAAGGGCCAGTCCGGACCTGCTCTCAGCTATCATATGCATTAAAGTACATATGACTGGCTGGAGTATCCCTTCAAAGTGAATTAACTAGTCCTTTCCTACGGCATAAGGAATGTAGGACATGTAATTACAAATGGAAAAAAGTTAATTTGAATGGTAATTATGGACAGGCAGCTGCAAGAGATGAAAAATTAAAGTGTTACATAAATACGTAACCTGTCATCTTGGTTTGCTTACCTTCTTTGGTCTTAAAGTAGCCAAGCAGAACAGTCCTATATTCAGATTATATTCTGTCCTGAACCTCGTCGCCCCCCCCCTCCGCCATCTCTTTCCTGCCAACGTTTTAAATGTAGAACTAAGAAGAAAAAAAAAACATATGAAAATGTTAAATGTAAACATGACTTCTAAGAATGAAAAAGAACATAAAAAGTATAGCAAGCAGAAGGGTGTGTTAAGAAAAACAAAAATGTTCTGTATATATCACTATTCTGTTATAACCACAGAAACGTACACTTTGATGCCAGGCTGGGAGTGGGAGCACTCGGGTAATCCATCCTCTATATTACGTTGGCTTAATCCTTTATTGTAACGTGTCTGACTTAGTTTGGAAGAACTCAAATCATTTCTGGGAGTGACCATTATCTCACTTTTACTTGGAAGTAATTTGTTTCAGAGATGACTAAATATTTCCTATTGGCATTTTAACCATTCCTATCTCCTTCTATGGTGCTCTACGACCAGCTGACTCAACGTCCTACTGGTGGTGCCAACAGCAGCTCTTTTAGCCGAAAAAATTATTTGGGGACATATTTGGACCCTTCCAATGTCTCTTCTCATCCCTCCATTCTCAAAAACAATAAACTTTTATATAGCGCTAAGATTATTACTATATCTTATTTATGTAGCGCCAACAATTTACGCAGACTAAGACGACCCAATACATTAGGTAAAGAGGAGTCTGCTCGCAAGCTTAAACTCTAACTATATCTATCTACCTATAATAATTCCAAGCACGTAAAAAAATATGTTAAATGCAGTGTTTTGTTGTAAATTATATATTTTTCTTATATGGAACCAATTTTGTTTACACGTGTTAACAAAAAATATATAAACCCTCGCCAAGGAATTCCCTAGATGAAAACAATAATAAATTCAAAGTTCATATTTTTTCATAGCAATATCAATTATTACCTTTAACTGCACTTTGGTAAATGGATGTTTTGTGAATTCAATATTTACTGTAAAAAAAAAATCAGATAAAAACTTTTTAAAGGGACTGGTCATTTAAAAATATGCCTTTATTAACCATAAAAATTCTCTGTTTTGCATTTATTGGAGCAGTAAAACAGGAACGACCTGTTCACTATTACCTGGCCACTTTCCAGGGGAAAATTTTAAATGTCATTCTTATTCAATAAATCAGGGCTTAACTGTCTGAAATAAGCTGCACATTTTTAAAGAGACTTTGCAAAAAATTTTAAATGTTTACAAAGCTGAAATGAATAGAAACCATGATAAGACACATGGTAAAGGTGAACTAGGAAATAGCCTGGGGGGGCAAGAAGCAGAGGTGCCCCTGCTAACCGGACATGGGGCATTTAAAAGAAGTCTTTGCCGACACACATCTTGACAAAAGCGCTACATTGTACAATGCGTCAGCCGATGATGCGTAGCAGCGGGATATGATGTCATAGCAGTCAACGCGATCCAAACATCGATCTTACTAATTGATACACTTTTTGGCATGTGTACAAGTGAACTCAATATAATAGTCTTCATAGACTTTTAAAAATCAATATATGTATTAGAAATCAATACATATATGATATGGGAGCAGTCTTTTTAACTTTATGTCCTTGTGATCTTGTATTCCCCCCATTAAATTATTCCTCCCCTTACTTGGTGGAATCTGATTAGTTTGCATAACTTTTGTTAAGGAGTTGGGAGAGGACATGGAACTTTGGAATAGGAAACTAATTGGTGTTTTGCAGTTTTTTTCTAGCTTTCTTCTAAATTGCAACTTTACTTATGTAAACATTCCATTAATTCTCCAAAACATCTCCAAAACAGTCATATTGGTTGAAAACATAACATTCGGGCTGTAGCAAATTAATTTAACAGGTTGTGTTAGTAAGCAACACCATAAATGCTGGGAAAGTGAGGGATTGGAGCTATACTGTAACAGATGGAGGTTGGATCAATAGGGGAGGTAGTTCAACCTCTGTCTGTCCTGGTTTCTCATTTTGCTTACTTTTTTCCCTCCCTCCTTTATGATTGGAAGAATGGGAAAAGAGGTTGTCCTTGTGGTTTGCACTATCCTAGAGGACAGAAAGTAAAATTTGTTTTCCGGATACAAATTAACCAATAATTGCACAAAAACATTTGTCCAAATTATTTTTTGCCACTTGCAGAGTGTTTTTCAGTTGACTACTTTGCACCCAGTAGCAACCAGGCTATACCAGTTTAATACTATCGCCTATCTCAAATTGATATCTTCTAAGTTTTTGCTTTACAGTCATGCTTTCCGCCGTTCAAATTTTTTAGTTCGAATTCTGCTTCTGAAACAAAATTCTTAAAAAATGTTATATTTGGCAGGCCCAAGCGCCATCCGTTAATACCACTCACTTTTTAAGATTCTACCTTTGCAGAATCACCAAATACACCATGAAAGGGCGCAGTGTGTTCAAAGAGGTAGAATCTAGAACGCCTACATTATTTTTTGAAGAACGTTATTTTCCTAAGGTAAACCAAGCGGTAAATGTGGTTTTGAGTGAGATATTTAGATTGCGTAGGTTTATTTAGCGTTCTCCTTTCTATTTTTTAAAATATACAATTTAACAAAAACACACAGGTCTTCTTGCTTTGATATGGTAAAATATATGCTATTTAATTTTATTTTTCCCACTTGTCAAATGTTCTTTTTTAAAAAGTGAGGTGCTCAGTAGTGTAAAGTGAAGGACGCAGCTGTAGCAATAGATTTCTACCTTAACATGAACCCTTATTTTAAATATGTGGAACAAAACTTGAGTGAATGAATGAAACATCATAGGCTCACACTACATGAAAAAGAAATATATTATATATCATATACATGTAATATGACTGTGTAGTGTATCCATTCCATGACTACATTACCGTCCCTGGACACTCTCTGGGTTGGACGCGGAGTCTCTGGGGGAAGACCTGCTTCCCCTGGGTCTCCAGGTGAGTTTCTTCTTTCTTCGTTCTCTGCCCGTGGCCCGCCTATTCCCTACCCACTTTTTCTCGCTTCCCGCCCAGTTCCCACCCACTAAAGATAGTGGGATAGCCATATCCTTATATGCAGAGAACCCTACCCCTTCATGAAGCTATTCCTCCAGAAGAGAATATTCCAAGTAGCCTAAATAACACATATCTGCAAACAACATAATAATAATATAATATAAAGAAAGGAAAATGATGAATAAATACACAAGAGGTATTAAAAAAAAGTTTTCTATTCCCATTCCAGCCAGAGCCTCTAAGGGACACATATTTTGTGCAGGAAACCTAAAATATCAATATAATTTTTCAGATAACGTATATTGAGGTGTAGCTCAATGTTCAAGAACATAAGAACGTAATGGACCCAATGAAGCAGGCGATCTCCAGCAGCCTTACAGCTAAATCCCCCAGAATGTCCATCTAGAACCCTAAACTAAAAGGTGAGTTCCAATACACAGCTCTAGTTTTTTGGGGATGTGGCTAGAGACATGGGTTGGGAACACAGCCATATGATTTCATGATCCATTGCTAATTATTAAGTAGGACACCAACAAGACAAATTATGTTTTTAATTTATGCAGTTTATGCTTTCAGGGCGGTAGAACCCTGCAAACTCATTCTCGGCAAACATTCTGTAGTCCTAGCAAACAGGGAGAAAAGAGGAACAGAGGGAATGGAATCCCAAACTCGGGCTGTCACTCCCAAAATGAGAGCGCTCTGGGCCGCCCCCTCTAGGAAGTTCCCACCATACGTGATAATGGTGGGATTGGGCACCTTGTTTATAAAACTCATAGGGATATCTCTGAACATGTTGTGGGTTAACTGCTAACATCGTCTGACATGGCTGTGTTACAAATTGTTGCCTTTCACCCATTCGTGCAGTTGTTTGGAATGCGACAGCTACAACAACGTACACACTGAGATTTCCTCGCTATCTTTCTAGGAATTGATACATAGACAGAGAGTGAGATGTGCATGGGAAGAGGTATATTCCCAGACAGAGATTAGTCACTAACATTGATATTGCCTTATTGGCCCTAGAGAAAATAGGGTGTATAAAACATGTTAGTGGCAGACATAGAGAGACGCGCGGAGCTACCTAAACTTAGAAAACATTCAGAGACCTGCGGACGGTCAGTTTACGGTTACGTGTACCAGAAGTCCACTGTCAGCTACAGTGTAACTCTGTAAATAAAATGTGATGTTAATAATAATTAATAACAATTAGATTTGATGCTCTGCTCCTTCAAACCCTATTCTTTTGCAGAACATCTGATTTTAAGAGTAAGTGACCAAACTATAGCCTTCTTCTGTCTCGATAGTTGCCAGTGGATCGGTTGATCAGACATTTCATCAAGAATGGGTTTAAAGTACCTTGATCACACGGGACCTTAGCCATCACGCTGCAGTAAGTGCCACAGTGCTCCAATGTAGATATGAGTACATCCTTGCAAGGCTGTCCCAAAGTAGGGGCATGAGGGGCCATATTAGGCCTACACATGACCTACTTTATTCTACCTACGCTCCACTCATTGAACAGGGCTAGTATCCCCCCCCCCATTGGGAGGTCATCCATGTCAACTTTTATTTAAATTTTTCTTTAAAAGTTGATTTTAGCTTGAGGTGACTGATTGAGTGATACAAAGGGGCAAATCATCTAACATCCAAAAAATCCACTCCCATCTATAGCAAAGGATTCACAATCTTTAAAAGAACCAGTAATGGGGAAAAGATAGCAGATGAAGGGGGGGTTGGCCTGGACATTCTTTGGTCTTTATTATTATTAATAAGTCGACTTAGATGCTGGGTACTAGACATATACAACCCTGTCGCCTTTTTTGAGGATAGTCAACAATAGGCGCTGGCCTAGTACAACACTGGCCACTAGTGCAGGATGATAGGGATTGTCGTCTAGTTAGGTACCCTATAGATCCTTACAGACAACTTCATTCAGCGCACAGAGCCATGCTGGATAAACTGGAATATTTTGACTTTTACTTTAATTATTACCTTGTAAACAGGATGAATGGGATAAAACAGTTTGTACTACGGAGAACTTTCCATACATTGCTCAGCAACAAATATTTTGCAACAGTTCACCTACCTGTAACAAAATACTACGCTCTGTTCCCGTGTTATTTTCTGTTGGCAACTAGAGAAAAGTTTTTGGCCATGAAATTAGTTGGCAGTAATGCCAGGAATTTCGCCTGTGTTGCAATTGTCTCAATAAAATAATTTCCAAAATATTATATATAGTTTAATAACAGTGTCATATATATATATATATATTATTCTTTTTATCTGTTTAGCAAACAATATGGAGTGAATTACATGAAAAATGTCTAGATAATTAGTAGAATGTTTTTATTGCTACTATCAGATAAAAAATAGGGTTTTTTTGCTGTTTTCTTTTTTAAATCACAATGTTTTCAGGCAGCTGCATATTAGCCATTTGTATGAGTTCTCGCTCTGTTATCTGAGCCCCAATCTACTAGACATTACATTTTCTTATATCGCCCGCAGATTCCGTAGCGCTTAACAATCAGAGGCACTAGGATACAGATTCTGAAGCTCTTTTATGATGTAACCTTTGGGCAATTAGTCGCTTAGCCCTCTTATGTCATAAAGTGAAGACCAGACTTCCCTCCGAGCCAGGTGTAGGCCGAAGACAGGAGTCATCAGCGGGCCAAAGCAGCAATTTCACGACGTAAAGGCATAAAACACAGCAGGCTCCCTGGACGAGCGAGCGAGGGTCTCTTTCCTGACATTTAGCTGAGGCCCCCGAGCTGATCTGTGAAGCGCTCAGAAGTTTGACCTACGTCCCTTAAAGGTTTTTAGGAAATAATGGATTCTGCCCTCTGCCCTTCTGCTCTTTGGTTCCATTTATCAACAACTCTTGCATTTGCCCTCAGGAATTCCTAAATACTCCACTTAATGTACATAATTCCAGCAATCTATAGCTGCTGAAAGGAAGTATCCCCAGGTCCGGACTAGGTATTTGGCACACCCAGCGAATGTCTGGTGGGCCGCTGGCCATCACCTCTTCATACTCATCCCATTTTCGATGATCTGGCATATCTTGCTTCTATCCTGTGACGGAGATCTGGGGGGCAATTTCCCCCCTCGGCTGCTCCAATTTAAACTTTTTGTCCTCTACCTTGAATTTCCACATATAGCCGCTATGGTGTCTAGAGTAACAAGGACTTCAGGATAACATTTACATGATGACTGGATCCCTTCCGTGTTCTGTTTATACATTTTTCCTGCATTCCCTTTCTTACAGTGTGTTTTGGACAGGTCGCGTTACTACTGGGCCGCTTGGATAAAATTGCCTCCTGGGCTAAATGTTGCCGTCTCTATGTAATATTAATAATAGTTAAAAATAATGATTCATCTCTTACGTAAAGGTAGGAAGTTACCCTGACCTCTTTACAACATCATGCAGTCCAAACACTGTCCCAATATCTCTTAGTTAATGAATATGAGATTTGAACCTCCATGACCATCGTGCTTATCTTAGGACCGAGTCATTCCACCCGGCGCATAAAACTAGCTCTGTTTCTGGGACCATCGACATAGACTGAAGGTCTCTAAACCCGTAGAGATTTCCGAGAACTGATTCTGACGCGGAAACAGACTCTTCTCTGGATATCTGATATAAAAATGATCTTATGTTCTTATCAGGGGATGGCTGGCATCTTTAAAACCCCAAATGGCAATCACAGCCAGGCAGCTCCCCCATCAACGTACCCCATTTCTAGTGCGGGGTCACATTACATCATAACGTGACCCTCACACCATCCAGATCAGGCCAGCCACATGCGAAATATCAGACTTTAGCAAGTTTGCAGTAAGAGTGGCCCTAAATTAAGTATTTGGACAGACCAAGGGGCCCTCCTGCTACCTATGTACCCCTATGTGCGTTATGGGGGAACCCATGTAATAAATACATGCAAAACTCTAAGAAAAGTTTATTTAATTTGGGTCTGTCCCTTCCCACTAGATTATATATTCTATCCCTGATTAAAAAAAAAATAAAAAATAAATAAAATAAATAAATAAAAAATGTCTTTTAGAGTTTTAGAGTAGCCTCTGATTGACATTGTGATATATGGCAGACTCTTCCTAATTTTTTAGGGTGCTCATTATCTTAAGCAAACTTAGCAGACCAGTCACATAAATCAACACAGAAATATTGAGAGGATCTTTGCGCTATGGCAACAACCTATCAGTGCTCACTTTTGTGTCACATGACAATTCAGCATTCCCTGTATAATAATGAACAATGAAACATTGGTTTTGAGCATATTGAAGTATATGTAATATTTTCCACCCATGGGTTATTATTTAAAGCCTATTAAAACTTAATATTTATTGAAATACAATAATTACTTAGTAAGAATTCTAGGGATTCCCAGTAACCGTAGTTACATATTATTACAATATAACACACAGGGTTTCATATCTAGTTTTCTTATTCTGTATTTCCCATGCAATCAAACTTTTCCTTAAGAAGCATAAACCTTTCTACCCGCCTAACCTGCGTGAAAAAAAAAAACATGATTTACCACATTTCTATAAGTGACATTTCAGAGCAGAGAATAAAGAAGATTGATAGATACATGTCAGAACCTTCCGGATAACGAGTCCGCCGAACACCCAGGTTTTTAGGCATCTAAAGACTAAAGTGATTTATGTTTTTTTCTTAACTCCGTCAGAAAACGAATAGAAATATAGATTTTTTTAAAAAAAATAAAAAAAAAAAAAAAAAAAAAAAATTTCACGGATGAATAAGCGCAAAAAAAAAAAATCTATTTTTTGCAGTTCAGTATTTTTACGAAGTATTTGAAAGTACATGCGTCAGTCCGAATTCCAAGCTCTCAGAAACAGGTTGGTTAATGATACACCCTGTGTTTGTGCGTTCTGTTTAATCCCATGATCCTTTGCGTTGTAGAACATCCTGTCTCTCTGGCTGGAACTAGTTTGCAGGTAAAGTATTTTGGACCTCATCCAAACCCCCGCTGTCACTCATTATATTTACACGATGTGGAAATGGGCCATCCTTAACCGGCGTGTGTGTGTTTTTTAACTTCCTAGACTATTTCGCTTTGTTTTTTTTAAATATGTAATTATAAAGAAAACCCTCCGATTCCCTGAATTTAAATCTAATTGGAGGGTTTTTTTGGGGGCAGAGTTTACTTATAGATTAAAAAACCTTTTTGTGTGGCCTTCGACATCTTTAATTATAACTCTGCTCCCACGGGGTTTCTGAAGAACCCTATTGTTGGCTACCAAGAGTAAGGCCTCGTGGTAAATTATACAGTAGTAATTATACATTGGTGAGAGAGTCAATATACTAAATTAGAGAATAATGGTATAAATTAGGTATAATTCTCTCTTTTTTTAAAAACTAATTAAAAGTCTGTTGGAAATAGAGCAAAAAAAAGGAGCAATCTTGCTTAAAGTATTCTGCCACATCTACGAAAGCCTAACGAGAGATCCGGCTAATCTTAGTTCCTCGACAAATTGTTCTCGGAATTACGTGTTACTTTTGTTTATTTAAATCCTTGATTATTTTCCGTCTATAAGGTTTTCCCGGAAATAAATGGTATCGAGAATTAAATATATGCTCTTCGAAGACAATGTTTTTAATGAATAAATAATAATCTAAACTTGAAGAAAGAAGTAAAGCTGTAAACGCCCCTTCCTAATTTGCATGTCTCCGTTGGGTTTTGGGATTGGGCGGAATAGGTTATTTGCTTTTTAATTTTTAAATTTATAATTTTATTTCCACATTGGCTTACATGTGTTACAAACCAGCAGAATCCTAATATAATAATATGGCCTGAATCTCACGTGATTGAATAGAAAATAGGATTTAACCCCTTAATGAAAAAGCCCATACAGTACGGGCTCAAAATGCATTGTTTTCAATGGGTTTTGGGACCGTCCATTGTCCTTAAGGGGTTAATGCGCTTTTAACCATTTAATAGTCTGTCAAAAAATTATTTCTAGTGAGCTTTTAATGATGGAAACCAAATGGCTCGAACAGTATTTCTATATGGAAAGCATGACAGGAGGTAAGTATATTCTGAATAAAATCACCTGTATTCAAGCAGGGGCTGTGATTTTAATGTGATTTATAACTAGTGATAAAAGCATCATTCATTAAATCAGGTTGGAATATAGCATCAGATTATGTGACCCTAACAATCTTCCCAGTGACCATGAGATTGGGGTCAAAACCCATCAGTTCTTATCACTCTTACATAACTTCTTATAGAAGACGCCGTCTACTCATATTAGGATCTGCTATGTGATCTGATTCAGATATCATCTCATGAATAACTGAAAAAGTGCTCTTTAATAAATACCAATCTATAAGGATATCAGATCCTATCTCTAGATAGGAGCCGGCGAAATGCGTTGTCAGACTGTCTCTTATATTTTATGTGGATTTCTACATTTCCTTATTGTTTTGACCCCTCAACAGCACTTTGTGACCCATGAGTTGACCCTTCCAGGAGGACCACACATTGGACTGAAGGGCTTTGTTCTGTTGATGCAGCGGGGGGGGGGGGTCTCGTGTTTAAACATATTATGGATCTGCTTGTTTTTTTCTTTTTCTTATGAGTTTGTTTCAGATGTTTTGTTTTTTTTCAGTAAAATTGTCATGTTGACTTCTTTTTCAGAAGTGTAGAGATTTGGTGTTTATTAAAGACCCTTTTACCAGCCATTCTCTGTTAAAAAAAACTTTATTATTATTTTTATTATTTTTTCTTTTTCTTGTACATGCACCATAGGGAGTGGATAGTATAAGTCTCATCATAAACATTATTAAATACTTTCCATATCAATATTTAGGTACAAAAATAATACACTTAGGTTATTTACAGTTTATATGCTAAAAAGTAGAACTACGTTTCAATTGCTTAATTGGGTAAAAAATTCATTGTGCAATTTTTTTGCTCAAATATGAGATAAAACATACATCCCAAACCTTTTAAATCTTTTTTAAAAAATGGCAATTTATTTTTCATGGAAATACAGAAAAGTTTTGTTTAAAAACAACAAAAAAGTAGCTTTCTTTGGGACAAGGAGATTTCCTTAATAAAGCGCTCTGTTTAGAGAAGGGTTATTATGTAGCGGGGTGACGCTAATTTGATACATTGCCTGTCAGCAGAAAAGCGGTAGGATGCAGGCATTAGAATGGACCTCACAAAAAAATCTCTCAAGAAACTTTTGTTAGGAGAGTTCCTCGCAAGTGAATCGCTACTTCATCTTTTCATTTCTTCGGTCTTAACTATTAGTGCGCCTATTACTTCTTTTGTGTACGAGTAACGGTTTAATTAGATTAAGGCAACAAAAGGAGCAGAGGATCATGGGTAATGGCAGAAAGTGAGAAGGGGAAGCATGCTGTTAGTACGAACGGAACATTCCTCAACTTCAGAAACTTTTCATTAACTGTGTGGAAGTGGAACGGAGCGCTGGGATGCATATTGAATTCATTATTTTCTCATACAATGGTTGAAGCGGACGCCTGTTTTAAATAATGACGGTCACACATTCTCAGAACTTCTATAAAAGAAGGTGCAGACCATTTTGGGGACCCCCCAATCACGCCGTCGATCTTCCTTCCTCTGATGCCCCTCTCTTCTAGGAGCTCAGAATGTTTGCTGGGTATGAGGGCTATCGCAGGGTTCTAAAAGTCACAAAAATGTGTATAGAAACAGCAGGAAATGGGATTATAAATCAAAATGTGTAAATAAAACACACTAGTAGTCTAAATGCCCTACCAAGTTATATAAAAAACTACCCCAAAATAACTACCCCAAGCCATAATTGACTTCGGTGATGATCAGGCGGACCTGGCACTTTAAGGCCTGATAACGTAAGTAGGGCATATGGCCTGTGTTTTGGGCAGGTAGCGGGCAGGATGGGGAGTGGGCATTAACAACGTTGCTCTTCTACCTTGAGAGTGAATAAACATGACCCAAAGTCCCAGAGAAATAGGTGAAACCCAGCAAGGTTCTAGGTATGGTCTTAATGCAGAGGAATAACGTTTTCCATACAGCTGGTTTTGTGCTATTTGTTTATTATTTATATCTCACATTCCTTCAGGTCCTCCACGGTATCATGTTCATGCGAACTATTGCAGAGTACCAATATATGATGTCATACCGGGCTCCCTAGAGGAAAAGGAACCAGAGGAGGTACTCATTAGGTCTGAGGGACAGCACCTTACGACAGGCCCAGGCCAGCAGACCTCACTAAGATCTCTAAAAGTTGTATATTAAATCCTTAGATCCTAAAACACTGTTTTGTTTCAGAATCAACCAATTTCAGTTAATGCGATCCAAGTTAAACTTGAAATATCTAAAAAAAAGCGCAGACTGCTGCCTTGCAAGATCATTTTGTTGTTTCGGATGCAGACCTAACGTAAACATTTCAAAAGATTGCAATAGTGCAAAGGATTTGTAAACGTTTCACACACCGGTGTAAAATCACAAGAATCTCGAATTTCTGATTTTCAGAGATAAGTTGATAACCCCCCCCCCTTCGTCTGGGGTCTTACAATTGTGTAATTGTTACAGTTGGGCTAAAATCAATAGGGTTTAGGTCAAGGAACTGATCTTGTGGGATTAAGGCGTTATGCAGACACGGGATCTCACTTTTTTGTTCTTAAAATAACCAGGTTTTTCTTCTAGGAAACAAACTCAAGATCTTTCTTGTAGATTAGGCTGGTATTGCGTAGATATATGAACGGTCCTGGGTTTTTTCCATTTCATGCATTGATCTCACGTTTTGGCAAAGGCACAGGTATATACCCCTATAGACGTATATTTATCTTTGTATAAAAGCACCAGTGCCAGTTAGAATGCCCTGGGGGGGTAGTGTTTTCCTATTGTACAGCGCTACGGAATAGGATGGTGCTATATAAAATGATAAATAAAAATAATAATAACTTGGCCTCCAAAGTACAGTCCTACATGCAGTTATTCATCTGACCACTAGGGCACCTTCAGCCAGGACACTGATTTATAAGGAGGAGGTTACTGGAGCCCCTGCATTCTAAAATACAGATATAGTTATGATAAAGAGAAGTGTAGTTGGCAACTGTACATATATCATGCGTGAGGATGGTTCAAGTGATAATTAAGCCAATTACTTAAAGGAAAAAATCCCATAATTTTGTGTATAACTACTATCCGATTAAAAAAGTAAGTTTTTAAAATAGTGTGCTTTTTTAAAAATAGTTCTAGTTTTCACATAATCAAATGTTTTCAGGCAGCTGCATATTATTAACCACTTGTATGAGTTCTCGCTCTGTTATCTGAGCCCAGTCTATGCCTGACACCTTATCACACTGCCTTGTGGTAAACAATAGTATGGCTCAGTCTTAATCACTCAGCCAGTCACTCTGACTGATCAAAACGCAAGCTGAATGTGCATATAAATCAATGAGAATATTTTAAAAATAATATTCCCTGGAATGAAATAACACAAACAACATGTTTTTTAACAGTTTATAATTAGGGTATTTCTTTCTAATGTCCTTCGCGACACGATAAACAACCCAACGCTACATTTCTATATAAATAAAATGATTGTAAATTGATTAACCTTTAAGACATTTTAAGAGCTATTATGTTCCCTGCTCATTTACTGGAAGATTCATCTGTCCACGTCTTCGGTTTGAAGATTTATTAGCTGGAAGTTAAGAAGCAGCATTCATGCCGAAATAAAAGGCTATTGTACGACTGTGCTACATTCACTTAAATGTTTACTCTCTTGTTACAAAACGGAACAGGAAATGAAATGTCACAAAGATCAAAACTTTTTCATTCATCTCTCCACCTCAGGCCGGAATCGGAGGACTTGGACATTCTAATGCTTCCTAACTAACCCCCCCCCACGAACACTTAGACGGCCAGAGGGCGAGAAACATAACCATAACTGGTTGGGATCTCTCAAGATACGACCCTGAGCTACGGGGCTTTTACCTCAATGTCAGGGCATCGTTGTTCATGTGTAGCTCCTCAGGGTCCGTAAGGCTGAAGCTGGCTCCATCGCACCCAACTCTTGTTCTTTGGTTTGAAAATTTGAGATCTATGCTTTAACGCAGGTATTCCAACTTGTTCTTTCACCCCGAAGTGGGAGAATCAGCATGTAAGCTGCTTGTTTCAGTTAGGTTCCAAAATTAAAGAGCTGCTACATATCATCTGCGATGGACAAACAGTTGTTACCGGTGTTCCCAGATATGAATATAAGCCAGAGACAGACTGTAAGGTGGCGTTTGGTTGTTTTTGAAGGTTCTATTAGCGGTAAACATGATTATTTCAGGTTCTACATGGTTAAAACACAATATTATTAATTTAAAGAAACATCTGCCGGCTTTTGTACGTTAATTGGTTATACATTGCCGGGGTTTCTTCCAAAACCCAACATCTGCACAACGCATCCCACACAGTGTCTCGTTTGGAGACAATGGTTTTGGGAACAGGAAACCCACAGACCTTTATAATATCTAAATGCAATCATTGTTTATGATCATGTATTCAGTTCTGGAACTCCGCCAAAAGCCTGTTTTTGGGATTAAGTCGTCTGAAGATTTTCAGAGAAGACCCTTTCAAAATTCGAGCATCTTCTACACGATTAAGGTTCACACATAAAAAAGTTATAAGAAAATAACGACTAGTAGGGTGTTGGCATCAAACAACAGAACATGATAACATTCAGGACCCAACAGGGGATTAAAATCTGTATCATAAGGACCGCAGCAGCTACCATATCTCCCAGATCTTTGTCTTCTCAATATGGGACCCTTTCCTTCCCTCCCCGGCCAAAAGGACCACAGGAGGGCTGCATCTTCTTGCCGCTTACCCACATGGGGAAGGGGTCTCTGCAACAGTCTTCTGAGAGAGGGGGAGGCACAAGGCTCACCAAAAAGCCCCCAAATCTTCCTCCGTGACCTTTTTTGCGAAACAAAACAAGGTGCAACATGAAAACAATGACTGCCACTCAAGGCCCCGGGCTTTTTTGTCCTATCCTAATGTAATGCAAACAATATTTGTGGCAAGAGCTTTAGCGAAGAACTTGAAGGATATAAAAACTTTACAGCTTGAGGCTCATACGCAATTTCTTGCTTGTGCTGAAGATATAATTCCCATGCAATAATCACTGAGCGATCATGGGATATGAAAGGGAAAATTTGCATGATGGTGGAACATATACACTTAAATTACCTAAAATGTTCAAAAATGTGTATTATAGGAGTGAGTGGCTGCCACTAATTCATTCACTTAGGTCTCATCGCAAATGTAACAGTTGTAGAACGGAGATTCCCTGGCACTGATGTCACCTGGAGCTTCCTTGCCTGTTACATTAAAAGCAGTTTCCGGGGCCCGAGGACATGATATAGCAGATTGTACAAAAAGTCCATCAAATACTGCATCCGGAGAAGGAAAGACAAGGTTACCGTATGTCAACAGTGCAAAGGATTGGGTAAAAAACGTTAAAAACCACAGAGAGGACGTGCAAAAATGTTACATCATCTTAATGTGTCAACTTTAACTTGCCACCACTAGCAGAAACTTTGCTCTAAAGATAAGAGCCTTATTGCTTACAATCCAATCCACCTTAAGCGGCTGCTAATTAGATGAAGTCCACCTTAAATGGAAAGTGTTATGTTCAGCTGCTCCGGGTTTACCCGTCAAACCTGTCACCCAAATTTTTGTGTTCATTATCTTGGTAAGAAAACAAAGGAAAGAAAACACCCCAGTCAGTCTCTTACCTTAAGATGACCCTTTTAAAAAATTTCCCTATTAAAACCCAAAACAAAAACAGGGTAAAGATTGCCACTAAAAAGACGAGCAATAACAATGCGGCCGGTGTCTGGTATTTTAACTCTATTTATCTTTTTCCCCTCTTAATTTCCTTGAACCATTTTTTTTCCTGTTTTAGCACAATGCACCAGTTTGGTAATTAAGTTACTTGTTGGGAAAGGTCAAAACCTCAATTTTATTACATTCTTGTCATTGTTTCCCTATCTTCATAAGGGTTCAGTTGAACTTGCTGTTTTTTTTATGACTTGCTTTACATAAAGGTACGAAGCAGGGCCTGAATGGGGATGGCTGGGCGGCTCTGCCGCTTTAAGGCCACCGGCCGCCAGATGATGTGCAGCCACCCACTGCAGAACCTGATCTGTCTCTGGAATAGCAGATAGAGCAAGTATATGACTTTATATTGGCTGGTGGCCCCTTGGACATATGCCCGGTGTGACGGGAGGCATGTTACCAAGTCTTTGTGGCAAAGATTTCAGCTCCTCACTGATGTCCGGTGCTCACTTACATGGCAAGGAGCACCTGGAGACTAGATTGTCCCTTTAGCATAGGTTAGCACATAGAAAGCCATCATACAGGACATTCATTATCCCATGGCGGCTTTGAATTACTCAAGTAGAAGAAGATGTAAGGGGGGGGGGATTTATTCATCACGGCCATGGTTGTGCCTCTCCCTCCGGAGCTGGGTTTAAAGTTTAAAGTGCCAGAAAACTTTTAAAAATGACTGATAGAAGCCAGCTGGCCTATGTTTGGACACTTTGTAACTTTCTTAATCCTAAATGGAAGTTAAACTTTACTTTTGACAGGTGTTTTCTTTCATGATGCCTTGCGATTGCAGGTGCTGTGCTCTCCTGATCCCCAATGCCGTGACATCACCCACGCGTCCACTCGCAATATGTGAGTATTATTATTATTTATTGTTTCATATAGCGCCATCAAATTCCGTAGCGCTGTACAATGAGTAGTATCCTCACCCCATTACCACCGTTTTAACATGCAGAGTGCACCAGCGGTCCCATTAGATGTGACACTTTGGACACCTAACTAGTAGGAAATAAACCTGGTAAGTCTGCCCTGGAAAATCTCAAGACTGTTGGCAGCTATTAGACAAATACACACAAATTTTACCTGTCCCTATTCCAAGCATGTAACATAATTTTTCAGTTCGTCTTTATACATTTACTTAATAATATCTATTAAACTATGTAACCAACTAATAAAACATAATCACTATTTTTTTTAAATGTGATTTTATTTCATTTACATTTATTGATATATTCAAGTCATTGGAAGGCGTATAGAATACAGGATTAACTTGCCCTAAATACAAATGCGATATGTTTTTTTATATAAAAAATATATTTCTGTCAGCGCCTACTTGTCTTTAATTAAATACAATGTGTGGATGTTTTTGGATTTCTCGCTGCGTTCACATTAATACGATCTGCCTACTCTAATTAGCTGGCGTAGGAGTGGCGCTAATATAGGAAATTATTAAACGCTAATAAAAGGGAGCGTCCTTCCCGGTGGCTAATTGCATGAGGTCAACCCTTTAATTAAAACGATGTGGCTGTACGTGCGCAGGGTCCTTCCACGGGACGTAGCAGATGTTTCCGTAGTGAAATCCAGGGGGCTTGTTTCTTCCCTGAGTGCCGATTAGGGGTGTCTTGCAAAAAAAAACAAAAAAAAAAAACGGGACACTTGGGAGATTTATGATCATCGATCTCGCACACAAAGGGTTAATGGGCTTAGCGTTCAAGCGAAGTGATAAATCTTGCCAAACTTTTTGTTTTCCATACACATACCAACACACCCTGATTACAACTCCACAACTGCATGCAAACATTCCAACATCTGGTGATGGATTTCTGGTGATGAAATCACTAATAATATCCACAGCAGGAGGCTGGCAGGAGATGCTTTATCCGAGCGGCACAAAAGCGCAAAGCTGGACAGCTCTTGGCTACTATGTTTCTTTATCCTAGTGATGGTTGCTGTCATATCGCTATCTCAGATAGACAGGGGAATAAGGAGCATCCCACACACACGAGAACTTTAGAACTTTATTGCATTGAGTAGAGAATTCTGTTCTTCAAGCAGATGTGAAAGAGACACAGATGTGACCTGGCGGATACATCAAATAAGTAAATACTTTACGGGCTTATAGACTCAGAAACGGTGTTGTGTTCTCATAGCTAAAGATACTTTCCATTTAGACAAAACATTCACTAAACACCCAACACAGCACTTTCTTCTTAAGCAAATCCATATTAGCCGATCTCTCATTATAATCCCCCCCCCCCCGGAAGGTTTAATCACAAAAAAACACAGACATTTTTTTTAAGCAGTTTTTATGACAACGGCCCGTGCTTGCTTTTGGGCCACGTGACAATTAAGTGTTTCTGGCAGAATCATGAATAAGACAAACTTTTACGTTTGAACTTTTTACTGTTTAAAGTTAGCAGAGTTGGTGGGACTGCACCTTTAACATTAGGCAGGCAATAAAAAGAAAAAAGTTAAAGGTGTTTTTCCAGCTCCATGAGTTATAGAAGTATAGAGCTGCCATGCTATATTTTTAGTGTTGTATATGTTATACATATTGCTCATTATATAAAACAATGTTGGATACTTAAACCCAACAGGGGTTATCAGAGACCTGAGCGTCTGGGCTGCCTGCTCATCTTTAGAGTCTCAAGTTCATCTTTCAATTTGGAGAACAATTACTTAATTTTGTTAAAATATGCTGTCTGCTCTTTCAGGGTAAACCCAGTTCAGGCAAATCCACGTTAATCCCGTCTTAAACATGGTGGAATGTGTTCTTCTTTCTAACGACTTAAGCTTCTTGTGATCGGATAATGTGCCAAGATATCGTGTTAAGATAAAGCACTCTGTGCGAGTCCGTCCGAAGAAGAGGAATTCATGATACAAACATACTGAAAGCTGGGACATGTCTAAATTGGACTTACACTCAGTGAGGAGGGCAGGGGTAGGCAGGGGTAAAACTAGCTAATGAGGCTCTTGGTCTCATGTACACTACCATTCAAAAGTTTGGGGTCACTTGGAAATTTCCTTGGTTTTAAAAGAAAAGGAAAATGTTGTCCTTTATAATGAAATGGATCAGAAATCCAGCACAGACAGGGTTAATGTTGTGAATGACTTTTGTAGCTGGTAACAGCTGATTTTTTATGGAATCTCTTCAAAGGCGTAAAGAGGCCTTTCATCACTCCCATCACTCCTGTGTTCCAATGGCCCTTTATCACTCCCATCACTCCTGGGTTCCAATGGCCCTTTATCACTCCCATCACTCCTGTGTTCCAATGGCCCTTTATCACTCCCATCACTCCTGTGTTCCAATGGCCCTTTATCACTCCCATCACTCCTGGGTTCCAATGGCCCTTTATCACTCCCATCACTCCTGTGTCCCAATGGCCCTTTATCACTCCCATCACTCCTGTGCTCCAATGGCCCTTTATCACTCCCATCACTCCTGGGTTCCAATGGCCCTTTATCACTCCCATCACTCCTGTGTTCCAATGGCCCTTTATCACTCCCATCACTCCTGTGTTCCAATGGCCCTTTATCACTCCCATCACTCCTGGGTTCCAATGGCCCTTTATCACTCCCATCACTCCTGTGTCCCAATGGCCCTTTATCACTCCCATCACTCCTGTGCTCCAATGGCCGTTTATCACTCCCATCACTCCTGTGTTCCAATGGCACGTTGTGTTCGCTGATCCAAGCAATTATGTTACAGCCAGAAATGTCCTAGTTTTCCATGACAACAGTAAGTGACCCCTAACCTTTGACCGGCGATATATATTTTAACCCTTGTCGCTTAATCATTTTTACTCTTTTATTTCTTTGCTTTTTTAGACTTTTATTTCTTCCCTTTTGTTTTATTGCACTGAACCCAAAAGCTTCCCAATATATGTTTCCTTTAAACCTCTAATATTAGCACCTAATCAGTAATGACAGTTCCATATGTCTAGAACCTTCATAAACTGCATGCGGTTTCATCTATTATGGGATCATTATGTTTAATGTTGGTTTTCACATCACATATTATTTTTTGCATATGGGATGCAGAACCCGCTTAAAGCCACTAAGCCACCGTTAATACATTTTCGTGTGAGATGATCATAATCTTGCAAAACATTTAGTCAAAAGAGAAAATGAGCTTGTGTCATGCTGCTTTAAATATGAAACCTAGAAAATTTGGGAAAATAATTAACGCCACAAAGATGTCCCAATGGGAAATTCTAGATGCTCATATTAGTGCAGACTGACTGGCGAGCACAAAAGGAACCAAATAACAGTAGATTCATTCATTACTAATGATGATGGCTGTTGGGTGTCCATTGTACCAGGAGCATTGCTTTCTTACTGTCATTTCTCCTCATTTTCCAGTTCTAAACATGAAATAAACTGTAATGGAACTCATCGTAGGGCAGACTATTAAGACGCTTCCCATTCTCAGTTGAGTTCCTTGGTTGGATGCAATTTCTCCCTTTGCTCTTGGGGTTCACAGGGTAACCATGAGTCCAGATGTGGACCTCTAACTGTCCCACTGATGAGTCCCATGAAAGCAGAAGAGTAAATCTGGGCTTGATGGGTCCCTCGTGCAGAAAAAATGTATCTCATATTTTCATCCAGAGCTGTCCTTTTAGGCAAGATCAGAACGCTATGTCTATGGAGGGTCTTCCTCTGTAACTGCACAAGAGACCAAGTTGCATTGTTGGTTGAGTTGGTCTCATACCTCTTTGGTATCAAGAAATCAAACCTGAACAATCAGAGAATTAACCCAGTTGTGTACAAGCATTATGCACTACAGACCTCAGAACATACTCAATGTACGTTTGTATAGAATGATAAGAAAGTCCATTCACTGTTTTTTTTATGTTATAAACCAATCCAGTAGATCGCACGGAATAAGATAGGAGTCCATAAATCTACACAAAATGGGAAGATATTCCTTGACGTTTTGCGTCATGCTTTGAAATCAGAGCCTTTTTATAGAAGGAAGTAAATGTTTCTTAATCGTTATTAATTCTGATGTTACTATTGGGAACAGAAATACAAAACTAACAATATTCCAGGGGCACTTCCTCATACTCCTAATTGGTTTAAGTCAAAGGTGTATATATTTATTAAACTGTTCATTGTGAATAAAATAAATCCTAATAAAGACATAACCAGCATGTATTTTGTTTATACTTCTAAAATTTTAATTTAAAAAGTAATTTAAAAATGCATAAAATGATATACAGTATCTTAACTTTAAAATAAAACAATAATCTACCAATAAACTATAGAATCTTTTTAAAATATACAAGCTCATATTGTAATCTGATCCCATTGTTTTAAACATTTTAATAGTTATATAAAATAAATATTTATATTTATTATTACATTACTGTAATTATATATATATATATATATAAATAATATTCAGAATTCTGAGAGTGTGAATTCATGATATTCTAATGTAAAGTGGGTTTATGATAATTTCAATAATTTAAAGCAGACATATTACTTATAATAATATATTAATAAACTGTATTTAAATGTGTTAAACACCACATTACACTTACATGAAAAACCTCACAATTATTTTACATTACCATCCAATCATTAATAGAGGTTTATTATTATTAAGATTATTTTAATTATTATTATTTTAATAGTATTATTATTATTATTATTATTATTATTATTATTATTATTATTTACACAATCCTTAAGCCCCTATAATGTTATAGAAACATGACTGGATAAGGGACTGATGAAATGATTAAACTCGTACATACAAATTAATTCCCTTACTATCAAACGATCAGTTGCGCAATAGATTAAAGAGGCACACACCCTTAGAAGGAGCAGCCTCTCGAGAGGTACAGCCGCCCAAAAGAAACATTCCACACCTTCCTTTAACACATGAAGAGGTCGGTGTTTAAGTAATTAGGTGCTCCAGACACACAACCAGAAGGGAGCTCTAGAATTCCATCCTCAGACATTGTTCATCTATTACAAGATGATGCAATGTGCGGCTCAGGGCTCGTTCCAGCCAAGGTTAGACACTTGGCGATCGACAATAAGCTGTTTAAAAGAACTAAAGAAAAGGGTTTAGAAAAATTCCAATATTTTTTAACGTTTTTTAAGAAACGTGAGTAATAACCTCCTCCACACTTAAAGGGACATTGTGCCCTTGGAGGTCATCAGTGAAGAAAACAGTGCATATTATTATTATTATTATTATTATTATTAATATTATTATTATTATTTGTATTATTTGTATTATTATTTGTATTATTTGTATTATTTGTATTATTATTTGTATTATTATTATTTTTTATTATTATTTTTATTTGTATTATTATTTATTGTTATTATTATAATTATTATTTATTGTTTTATATAGCGCCATCATATTCCATACCGCTATATAATGTATATATACATAGCAGAAAGATCTACGGGATTTACAAGTAAGAGGCTACACCGCTCCATCACATTGGATCACTAGAGATTGTTGCTCCTGGCTTCCCTGCATTTTTCTTTTTTTTTTAGTTCATTTTATGTAATATTTTTCACGAAATCATAAAAGCATATACTTTCCAAAAATTAAGCCATTCTAATTCTGAGTCCATATATATATATAATGGAATATATGCTTCTGTGGTTGCACTTTTTAACATTATATACAATCATTTTTCTTTAGACGGGTTCAGAATTTTTTTTATATATATATAAATACGATTTTTATAAATAACTACTCATTTTGGATTTTTATATATTTTTATAATTTTTTGTGATTAAATGATTGTAAATCACCCCATCCATACCCAAGTCGGGGGGGGGGGGAATCTGTTTTGTACATCAATAGGTGTAAGCAACACAGGGAAAAAGACGTATTAAAGTATATTAAAGTTAATATTTAGAATCTCCATTGGAACATTCCATGATATATTTATTGCCTGTCTTTATTGTAGGTTTAGCTTCTGCATTTTAAATAAATCATACAATAAACCTTGGAGCAGAGAATATACGCCTTTTAAGTCTGTGGATAGTGTTTTTGGAATCCCTTGGTCTAGAGCTACGAGTCCTATAAATACCTTATCCAAACAGTGGGAACAAAATGACTTTTCAGGCCACCAGAGGAGTTACTGTAAAACCAATTTAGTTACGTATTTGGAAACCACTAAGGTCTGAGTAATGCACACGAGGTATCGAAGTGAGTAAGTATCGCTCATGTAACGTACCTCCTGTGGTTTTGCTTCTCTGTGCATCATCCATACTGGCAAAAAAAAAGGTCAACGATATTAACTGGGAATTAAAGGAGCCATCATCTCTACTTATTTAATATATTCTTAAATGGTCTTCGATAGACTCTGTGTAAAGCTTCTATCAGAATCTTCTTCTTGATCTGGCTCCAGGGTTTAGGGTTTGTAATGCCCTTGGACCGACCCAGCGCATGGGCCCAAGACAAGCGGTGGACATGGCTGTAGCGGTATAGTAATGTTTAGGGCAACATGTAAGACTTCCTCAACTGATGTCATAAATCCTCACTTATCAGAGCATGTCTGTGCCAAATGAAGATTAACTGCCCAGATAGAAAGGAAGGGCAAGGAACATAAATTATCCCCTCCAAGCCTACACATTTGGTACTTGAGGTCTACTTGGCTTAGACTGAGATAAATGTGCTGATTGAACACATGCTTTTGTCTAAGCAGAAATTATGGTGGCTACCACATAACACAATGACCGAAGTTGGCCTAAAGATGACAGGGATATGGCTGTCTGCTGGATAAATGTGGCTACAAGCTACGCTAGATTATTAGATCAGCCACTAGGTTTGCCTTAATGGTGGGTATAAGGGGTTGTTGTACACCAAATAATCAGGCTTTTGCCTCGTACATCCAATGGCCAACCCAAGCCTCAACCGGACTGGGAACCTTTTAGTAATCCAAAATTATTTTCCCCCAAAGGGTTCTGCCACCAGGTAATTTTCCGGGAAACACAGAGAGAGTAACCCTGCCTACTAGCATTTATCCCATCAACTAGCCCAGCCACTTTTGTTGTACGCTCAATTTGAAGAAACACTCATGCCCCATAGACGCAAAGACTACTGCTTTTCTTTATTAAAAATGGCTTCACCAACAGGTTGCAGACAAGAACGGAAGGGAACTTGGCCAAACATTGCTGGAACACGTGTCCAAGTGGCAGAATAGGAGTGAGTGGTGCTAATAAGCCATTTACTTCCTGACTTTAAAGATGGCTCCCTACTATCTGGTGGGATTTTTTTCCCTGATTCCAAGTGGACAACTAGCTGATCCAGCTCTTTTAATACCGTATATCCACCAAAAGTGCACTTCGTTACAGGAGTAGACTGCACAATAAACCAGTATTGACCTTTGACCGATTAAATGAATTATTTAATTTGTGTTCATTGTCAAATAAACTAATCTAATGGGTTGTCTCCAAAATGGTCTGCTACTATAAGAATAGAACCTGAACTATTAACCTCTTTCTGTCTAATGTATGTAGATAACCTGAATGTTTCTGCAGGTCAATCCATGCTGACTTTGGCAGTGAACCTAAAATGCCATTCTTATCAGTCTAGAAAATGGTGAAACTAAAACACTCTCATTTCACCGTGAAGAAAAGAGACCTTCATTTATTATGGTGTTTTTTAAATATAAAATCTTTAATTTCATTTTGCCAGAACAGTGCACTTAACAGTATCGGTGATGATTGGCAACGCACTCGTAAGATCAAAGATATGGCGAGATCTCAGAATGTCAGGCGCCCATTAGTTTTAGTAAATTGTTTACATAAGATTGTTTACTTAATTTGCATATTACTTGGTTACTATGTAACTATACTGTATATTATGGCAAGCAAATAAGAAATGAACTCCCTTCTCCTTACCCAACCCTTCCAAAGGCTGAAAGAATTGGTAAGCTTCTATCAGTTAACAAAAGACGAGGAATAACTTTTATCATATTTACCTTGGTTCGCTGTCCTTAACCTGACCAAAAGCAGCGCCCCCTAGCTGTCTCCTCCACAGCAGCCATCCTCATTGTGGAACCCTGGGATAGGACTTCATATTCCGGTGCGAAAAACAAAGACTGGTAATAACTTACAAAGAAAATTGTCTTTAAGTAATAAAGTAATTTCTTTTTCACGTAACCCATAATAAATGCATTTAGCCCAGGGGTTCATTACCTATTCCAAAGGAATTTATGGCCACTATGTTGGAGAGTATTCCTGCTGACTTCATAATCATCTGAAAACGTATTATATTATAACAAAACTTGGTTACTTTATAGCCATCAAGTGGAGTGTTCATTGAAGTAAAACCATTGACGCTTCCCTATAGATGTTTACGTAGTTATGAAACTGATATGTTGAATGGTACATAGATCAAGAAAAATCTCCATCCTTGGGTTCCGGTGCTGATGTAATGGAAGATCATTGGAGGGCAGACCTCTTTTTTTTTTCTTTTGTATCATGATAGCTCTATTTTCTAGAGGAAAATGATAAAAAAACACGTCTGGTTTTATGGAGGTCAGATATATATATTTTTTTCTTTTCCACTTATTTTTACCCTTTGTCCAAGGGAGGGTGGGCAGAAAAACAGGCTTGGGGGAAAAGTCAACAAAGTGGCCAAGTAATAAAGCAGCCCATAAAATGCTCCGTGTGGGTTATCCATTCCTGTCCAAAATGCATTTACAGAAAGGGAATGTATAGAAAATCCATAAAATGATCCAGTCAGTCTCTTGTATTGTAACAGTGCTATAGAACCTGCTGGTAAACACAGTAAGAGTCATATGGACTCATACCTAAAACATATCTTCCACCCCCCTCCCCTGAAAAAAAAAAGGATCTAGCCATGACGCCCCAGTGGCCAAATGCGGAACTGCAAGTAAAGTAGTGTTCCAAACCAAATTACGATAGACAACAAGGAATTAACCCTTCTGAAACCTACTTGTCCTCTTTTTACCCCTACCCTGAATGTGAGGTTATCGATATGTCCCTTTCAGATAGTAGCTGGCCAGTCTGGTTACTGTAGGTTTATTCAGGACACATTGTTTCATTGTTCTAATTATTTACCTGCGCTGCTCAGCTGACTGTTTAATCATGGTGTGTATCTAAGATAAGCACAGTCTGTCTTGTTTCTTCATTGTCCGCTCATAGCTAGATGTAAGATGAATAGCTTTTTCACAATAATCTACTTAGAAGAAACTTTAAAGGGGAGCCCCCCCCACCAAAATGTTTCATCACCGCTATCAGATTAAAAAGAATCTTTCTAGTTTTCCGCATAATAAAATGTTTTCAATATATTTGCCTTTTTTAATGGCTGGCTGAACCAATGAAGAACAATCAGCACCAATAAGAGGCAAGTTAAAGGGGAGGAATAATTCTGCAGATCCTGAGACCAGACGTCGCGATGGTTGCTCCCATCGAATACACATAGAATGTTTTTTTGTTTAAATTAATCTGTAAAAGATGTATCAATATAGCAGCTTCTCCTTCTATCTTGCTTTCCGGACATTGTCATTGTTAATTACGTTAAATAAGTAGCGTCGTAGACAACAAATGTTACCGGGAAAAACAAAAATCTCCCTTGCGGACAGCAATTAAAAATATATATAGTATATGTGGGCTGTAAAAAAATGAAGCATGTCTCTTTCTTAGCGAGGAGACCACAAAATGGTATTTTTTTTTATATAAATAGACGATCCTCCCCTGTAAACTCGCCCACAGACAACATGGTCTTGGTTTATAGCGAACCTGACGGGACATGAAAGCAGAGTCATTGTGTTAACGTATCTGACTCATAAACCTAAGAAGGGTCCCAGGGTTGAGACGTTAAAAACACCCATAGTTATTACCCCCCGGCAGCTATATCAGTTCTTGTATGAACGTATAGATTCGTCGAGAGGAAGTATGATGCAACCGTCCTTATTTTCCTCCCCGACGCTACAGATTGCGATGTATTATCCAGTTTCCCATTTTCGGATATACAGTACGAGGTGATTCAATAACAAAAGAATGACAGCCCACTGGTTACATTGTTCACGTTGGAACATTTCCGGAAGAGCTCTCAGTAGGATGAATCCAAAAAAAGGATCCAGTCACCTCCAGCCATTCTTGCAGTCAAGGATGGTTTGGTTTTCAATTAGGAAGGAGATACCCATCAAAGCCATTAGTGAGTCAGTGATCAATTAAGACCGGGCATGTTTGTAGAATATGTGTCTGTGCATGTTCCGCAGTGTGTAAATCTGGAAACTGTTGGATCATCCTTTAGAAGAGTCTAGGTGCCTGGAGCACTTTGCAGAAAATAGGATAAATAACCAGACATCGGTGATTGATGACTTTTAGTAATGTCATCCTTAACAAAAAAGTTCTATGGAACCGGAAAGGAGATGATCATCGATTCTCAAGGCACAACTGGAAATCCCTTCAATGGGGGGGTTTTCGGGTTCTTCTGGATCAATAGTGAGGTTGAACTTGATGGGCTTGTTTCATCCTAAATTACTGTGAAGCCTATGAGGAACATAACATTTGTAGCCAAGTAATGGCATTCCAAAAGTGGATACCATCTTGTCCTTCTCACCTAATCCTAAATGGATTCTCTCAAATGAAATGTACATACAGTAGGAATTGTTACATTATATCCATAATATATATAATATATATTATTGGCAAGATTCTTCCTTCCAACGTTATATATTATTCTTTATATAATATATATTATATAATTGCTTTCTTTATTCTAGAACAAAAAGAAAGAAGGACTTTTTACTCTACTGAGAGGGTGGTAGGTGAACGGAACAGTCTCCCAGCAGAAGTGGTAGAGGTTAATACAGTAAAGGAACGTAAACATGCGTGGGATAGGCATATTATGAGAGTAAGGTCTGAGTCTTTACATCAGGAAACATCAGGAAGCAATGTGGCCAACATGAGACTGGGATAGCAGGTTAACCTTCATTATCGTAGACCTTCAAAATTCTTATACATTCTATACTTGGTTGTTCTGTAGATATTAAAAAAAAAACACAAGTGATTAAAAAAATCATCAGTATGTAACTTTTTGGCTTCCCCCTGGCCACCTATATTTAATGTCTCCCTGTACAAACACGAAGTGATAAAAATAACAGGCAAATGTAGAGTCATCATTCTTATCGACAGGAATTATGGCTCCGTCAACGTGACTGTTCTCTGAATCATCTATGTGGCTTTAGTTGGTATAAGTTTGAACACTAACAAGGAAATGAGATAAATGTAAATGTAGGTGGAAAAAAAATACATTATTTCTTAAATATTTCACTGATTCCCCCAACTTATTAGAGTATCTGTCTATTTAGGCTTGCGGTAGGAGTAGGGAGGTGGACAAGTGGCCGCTCTTGAGTTAGGAACTTGAGATCAGGCTTTTATCAAGGAGAAAAGGGAAGGGGGCTTAGGATCCAAAAGTTCCATGGGGGGCACACAGCAGCTTCCTGGAAATGGGTGAAGGAGAAGGCGATAGCAGATGGGACTGGGGAGCACGTACGTTGGAGAAAAGCTTGGAAAGATCTAGAAGCAGAGGTGTCTCCAGGGTCCCATGATTTTAAGATGGTCTTCTCGTCTTTCCATCTAGCCAGGGATGCCATATGCTTTGGGGCTCCTTCTGATAGCATTTCTATCCATATGAACACTGGATGCAGACCTAGAGTTATCCATCTCAAGCCTGAATACTAAAAACTAATATTCTAAACAATGTGCGTATTAATCAGGACCAGTACTGAACCCCCAGAGGCTCTACAGACGAACTGGTTTTGCTCACAGATAAAATATTATCACGTTCATCTCCCGAGCGCCCACGCTCCTTATGAAAAGAATTCACGCAGGTAAATATTTGCACTAAAGATTCAAGAGTTAACACAGTCGCCGCGGCTCACTCAGAACCCTGCTGAAGATCCTAACATTTAACCCTGGCTCTCTGTCAAGCACTTTAACCCTGTAATACCTGGGCTACAGTGCACGGCGCTGGAAAATAATGCTGAAACTGGAAATTCAGTACATAGTTCACAATATGGCCCAGTGGCCCACCAGGCCACATGGATTCTTGTTTCTTCCTGAAGCATATTATGCATCATGAGGTCATACTTGATCACATGACATAGCCTCAATGTCGGTGATGCAAATGGCTGCGAAAACTCAGCGGCCTAAAGTTGTTATTTTCTTTCTTTGCATGTTAAAACAGGATAAAACGTGCTATCTTTTTGTTTTTTTTAAGCTATGGGTACACATTTTTTCTTTGGCTCTTTTTTATAGCTGTAAATATATACTTTTCCACAGAAAGAAATATTTTAGTAAATTTGTGTATTCCAGTAATATATATATATAAAATAAAGTCTTTGGAATCTTCTGAGCTACCTGTTAGCTACGCATGGACAGCATCCTTGTGCTGTTGACACTGTACTTTGTTACACTGTAGCCAGAAAAATTAGGAACTCTATTATTATGTCATAAACTGATAAAAGTGTCAAATAAAACATATAAACCTGTGTCTCTCTCCGTGACTCACTTCGAAAAAGTCTTTTATAAAATTGTTAATAATTCACATCCTCTTTGCATAAAAAAAGTCATATATAGAAATCGCTCCATCTGCCGCATTCGGCCCAGATACGTAGCGTGTGAGTCATCGCTGAGTAAGCGCACAGATCTTAACGAGACGCTTGATATAGTATTTGTAACGAAGATGTGGGAGCTTAGCCTCCGAAATTAGGATATAAAACAGCTGCCAAACATGCCCTCCTCTGACTAGCACACAAAGCATCCCCTCCCCCCATCGCTGTCACTTCTCATAAGAATGAAGCCCCATGAATAATTGTTTCAATCTTCTCTTCATTCTTAATGTCATTCTCAACCATTCACCGGTTATCTTCCCTGTTACACCATCAACATTCCGTTAATAATGGCATTAGCTTAAAGTATATTAAGAAGCGCATTCAGATCATTCAGACAACTCTGTTAAAGGGACAATGAACCCAATTTTTTATTTGTTTGATAATTTTTATTTTTCATTTAATTCATCGAATTTCCAACCCATTTGCATTAACTCTTTCTCATTTTTTATATTGGTGTTTAGGCCTGGTGGGCCAATGCCAGATTATGCCGGCACAAGTGTAGGAGCTTGGCGTGCCCAGCCGGCAGCCATATATACATAACTTGGCGGGCGCTGGCCTTAAAGTGCCGGTGACGCATTTCTCCCCTAGTCCAGTCTTGTTGGTCCTCTAACCTGTCTAGAAGTCTTTTATCATCATGGTAGAGACACGCTAGGCTTGGTTCTGTGTTGAACCGAACTTCTAGATGGAGGTGTAGAGGAAGCTTGAGTGAGTGCACATCTTGTACTTGTAGATGTACGCGCATGTGCAAATAACCAGTGCTCCTGGGATCTCAAACATTTCTCAATATTTCGCAGTCACCTTTTCAGAAAAATAACTTTTAGTTAATTGATCATTTTTTTCCCATCTTTAAATCATTCTTAAGATTTTTTTCCTAAAATATTTTGCTCCTGCTTCTATCACAATAAAAGATCTCTGGTTTACATAATACCTGGAAAGCGCATAGAAACTTGAAAAAAAGTATTTATTGATGTAATATTATTAATAATTATAATTTATTGATTTATATACATAATTAGATACATATATTTGGTAAATAAAAATTTTTTGGAAAATATTAACAAAAATAATAATAAAAAAAATAAAAACCATGAGCTTTACTCTACAAAATCTTTATCTTTTATTGATGACAACGGAAATTAAAAGACAATGGACACAACATAAGGTTAAGCTCTTTTAAATGGCCTATGAAGTTATCACAAATGCTTCAAGGAAAGAAAAATTCTTCAAGGGCCTACAGGGATTCGGCTTAGAAGTCCAGGTCAAGAAGATTTATCAATGGGCCTTGACAGGATTTCCTGAGCATCAGGAAATTAACCTATCTCTCCAAAAAAAACACAGATCATGTTTTTTTAACTTCTGAATAAAACGGTACAAAATATGTTTGGCAAGGAAAATATTTAAAAAGGTCAATTTAGTCCTTCAGTCTAAAAATAAGTGGATCTGGAAACGCGGATCAGGAACACTGACTTTGATGGCAGTTAAGAACCATTCGGCCCATCTAGTCTGCCATTTTGTTCCTGCTGTTTTTCCATCTTTTTGTACCCTGATAGACTTTATAGAAAACATTGGCCCACATGGACCATGTCCATTTTCCCCCCCATTTGCAATTGTCCATGTTCCAATCATCCTATTTCCCACTTTGCAAGGTTCCCGAGACATTTGGCTCTCAGAGAACGACATTTTAAATACAACTAAAAGAAAGCAGGCTGTGGCATCCCAGTTCTGAGCAAAATGGGAATCGGAGTCAACTGAAGAAGAGACTTAGAGGGTCCACATCACTAACATTTTGTAATGAGACCACTCAACTCTTGGCTCTGACACCTAGAAGAATGATGGCCACAAAGATTATCAGTAACAATGTATATTTCACACTCCGTTTCCGTAATTCTGCTCTCTACTGTTTCTGATGGATTTGATTTGGGTTTTTAATGCCCGTATTGATTATCCTGGCAATCTCGGGCACAGACTTGGTTTTAAGGGCTGAAAAGGGATTTTTGCGAACTTACAAAGAGATGAAACCATCTAAACATCAGCGCAATGACTCTAAATATTTTGTAGTTCTCCAACATGAATCACTAGAGCTAACTTTCACCGGTAAGCGAAGAACATATAATTGTTGGCAGCGTTTGTAGTGCAGGATTTGGCTCTAATTGCATTTTTAGGCACTGAATTGTATCCTCTTGGGCACCGTTCAGCGAGTGAATCGCAATGACTGTTCTTTCCTGCAAGAGAGAGCGTGCTCCTGAAAAGCTGCCAGCTGGAAGACATACGCTAACAGTAGGTTGCCGTCGGAAATTAGAACTTTACCCATACAAAAATTCATAAAATAATCTAATAATTACTAAATTTGAGAAGATCAAGCAAAGAAAGAAAAATAGAGCCCGTGATGAGATTTCCATGACATGAGTTTTTTTATGAAGGCGAATTACATAGTTTGTATTATTTACATGGTCTGTTGGGTATCATGTTGCATGCCTGTCAATAGTCCCGAAAATGTTGGGACAGTCCCAATAAACTGGAATAGAAAAGGGTTTTCCTCAAACTGTTCCCACAAAGTTGGAAGCAGAGCATTGTCCAAAATGTCTTGGTATTCTGTAACATTAACGTTACCCTTCACTGGAAGTAAGAGGCCCAAACCCTGGTTTCATTTCCAATACTTTTGTCCATATAGTGGTTCACAAAGCAAGATCCATAAAGACTGGTTGGCTGAGTTTGGTGGGAAGAACTTGGCCGGCCGCACAGAGCCCCGACCTCAACCCCATCGGACACCTTTGGGATGAAGTGGAACGGAGATTGCGAGCCAGGCGTCTCATCCAACATCAGCCCCTGACCTCACAGACGCTCTACTGCGTTATTTCTGCAGAGGGGAGACCAACTACATATTAATATCTATGGATTTAGAATGTGATGTCATCAAAGTCCCTTTTGGTGTAATGGTCAGGTGTCCCAATACTTTTGTATTTTATATATATATATATATATATATATATATATATATATATATATATATATATATATAGTGTGCTCCTGTACATCACGTAACATATACTTCTGACGACCGCTCTGCTTCCAATTAAGGTAACAGACTATAAACGTGTTTCTTGGCTCTTATCTTATGTTTGGGCCTTTTGTTTGCCTTCTTCTTCTTAGGGGTTTATTACACAGATCGAGACAGAGAATGGGTGTGTGGTGTTGATTTGCACAACCTAGACTCCTACGTGTGTAAAGAAACCTGCATTGATCAAACAATCATCCAGCCACGTGATGGTTACACACTTTCAGCAATATTTACTAATGTTTTTTTTATCCCCTTTATCTGCTCTTATGCACATATTTCCTCTTGTTTATAGGTTCTTTGTAGTATTAAATTGCCTGGGTTTTAATCGGTTAATAAAGTGCATGTGATTGTATGGGGTGCCTATAGTGGCATATTTATCTTCAGCTCTACGCCGAAACCCAGCGAGCGCCATCAGTATTTTAAGGATGATCGATGCCTGGCGGAACGAAACTATGGAGGACTGTGCCAGACCAGATAGGGTTAATGGGCTGGTTGGGGAGATCAGTGATATCCATTCTGACAGGCCCATTGGTCAGTGATGCCACATGGAGCCTAATTGGCTCCTGGTTATGTGGCAGAGGGGCAGCCACCACCCTGGACCTGCCACCCTGCCTTAGGTCTAGGGCAGAATACGTCACTGGGTGCATGAGACAGGTTTTTTTTTTTAACCCTTTTTTCCCTTTTTTATGCAATTCTCACTCAAAATCTCAGTTGTCTCCACCGTGAATTACCTGGGAATTTTTCCAAGAAGAAGGAAAACGGGCCCAGAAATTCTCACAAAGGGAAGACTATTCATTGTACCTTGAGGTCCTTCTGGTGTAAATCCAAACCCAATTACGTCTATCAAACATGTACTTACACAAACCTGGCAGTTATCTACATACATGTTATTCTTGGTTTGAGCTTTACTTCGCTGGCTATTTGTCTTCTGTCAGAGCTTTCAGTCTGGTTTAATCTAAATATGGTTCAGAGCAAAGCAAACCCATTTACTGTATGTTTACGGATAACCTCTAACCCGCTTACATCACAAAGTAACGCCACCTTGCAGCTTTCCGCACAAAAGATTTCTCACACAAAAAAAAAAAAAAGTGTCAACTTTTAGCCAGGAAAAAAAATCACATTTATAAATATATATATATATTAAAAGTTTTCATTAAATATTTTAATATTTTGTGTGTTTATTGTTTTATGATTAGAACAAATCCTGTTTTTTGGGTTGTTTTTTTTTTAATTCATAGTAATTTGCTAATTACGGTTAAAAAAAATGTTGGTTTTACCTTTGTATTAATTAATCTAGAAGAAAGTAAACAAAAAAAAACAATATCTATCTATCTATCTGTATTAACCTACCAGCAATTAATCATATCAATTATGAAACAATTTATCGGGTGATATATATATAATTCATTACTAAAGCCTCATTATCTTTTATTGTCCAGCTCGGACTGCTCATCAGGCAGATCGATCCAATGCTCCCGGGGGCGCTGGCTCATAGCGCCCGATATTTACCCAATCTGCCACCCTTGTAGTGTGCGTCTACTGGCTAGATATGCCCGGCTGTGTGCCCACTGCCCTTAACTTACCAGGGCGACTTAGTGATCCCCAGTCCGGCACCTGGAACACGTTCGCTATTTCAACAAGCAATATTCTACTGCTGTATTAGCTGGACACGCTGCAAAAATCTGATGTCTTCATTCCTACTGAGATGTATTGGCCCTTATGGACGCTATTAAGTTCTAAAAGTCATATGTAAAGCAAACATTCACTAGCCAGGCTGTCTAGGTAATTCATAGAAGTCCTGATTTCAAACATCAATCATCGACCGCACATCAAAAGGAGATCCAAGATTCCATCAAGATCACGAAAGAATGTAACTATTATTGACCTTTTAATTCAATCCAAACACATCGGCAGAACGTACCTTGTGATTCAATGCCAAAATATCTACGTGAAGGGATAACTTGGCACCCCGCTCACGCGCTTTCTAGTGGGGATAAAGGTGTGCTTCATGAGATAATAATGAAGTGAGGGCAAACTGGAAATGTCTGTAGAATTAATAACAATGCCAACATTCCACATTTTTTACATTCCACGTACATTGTATCCCGACAAACGCTGCCTTGGATATTGCAAACATTCGGCGGGAGAGGAAATATCCGTTAGATGATGAAGGCTTCGTTCATGATGTAGGCATGACATAGATCTAGAACAGCTGATAATCCTGCTTTACGTTCCTGTGGATCTAGAGGAAACCAGTTAAGCATGAATGAAGCTGGAGCGAGATAGGATGGAATATAGTTACATAGTTGTATATGTTCAAAAATGAAAGACCTGTAGGGGACAGGGCAACAAGTAAAGGAACAGCCATGTCCAAGCCCGGCCACCGTCATGCTGCATTCGCCGTGTCACCAGGGCAAGCCTACACATTTCTGGGAACCCATATTAAGTCTTCCGTAGTATAGCAGGGGTTAATTTAGGGATTCGTAGGCCAAAGCCAGGAGGTCCGTAAGAGCGACTCCATTGGTCGCCAGCAGGAGGCTCGTCCGCACATCGACCAATGAAGAGCAGCTGCCCTTTCCCATTCATTCTTTATTGTGAATAGGAATGGGCAGCTGCTCTTCGTTGACCTTTAAATCTTGGCACGATCCTACGGAATTCCCGTATTAACACCTGCTATGCTGCGCAAGACTTAAGATAGGCTAGAAAACCCGCGGAAAACAAAAAAAGAAAAACAAATGCGAAGAACGTATACGAGTATTCGCCCGAAACGAACGCGAAAAGAAGGCGAATATTCGTAGAAGGCGAAGATTGTTTTTCTTCCCAAAGGCGAAGACTTCGCCGGCACCCAAAGTCTAATTACAGCACATGACCCATATAAGATCACCCGAAGGAATCTTACCCTTCTTGTTTGTTTTCTAAAACAAAATTCTCTTTTAACCCTACATCATATCTATCACATGCAGACTGGAGATACAAGTAATATTAAAAATAGCATGTGAAATGTTTACAAATGTTTACACATATGTTTACGTACATTTCTTAAGGAAACAGAGGATCTATAGATTGTAAGCTCATTTGAACAGGGCCCCTTGTTTCTGTAAGTCAAATTGTTATGTTATATACTACTTGTTATGTCCTGTTTACCTATTGTACAGCGCTACGGAATATGACGGTGCTATATAAAATGATAAATAATAAAAATACCTATGTTAATATGGAGATTACTGAAACTTCTTCAATGCCTATTCTTTTATTAGTAATCATTTGAAAAATATTGCTATTGTTTCCGTTAACATCTCTAGTAAATTGTTCTATAAAATGCATTTCATGAGAAAATAATTTATTACGATTTTAATTAGGAACAGAGAACGCATTTACCGGAGGGCTACAACCTGCCATTGCCTCTGGGATTTTTTTGATAACCAGCACAACGCATGAGTTTGCAGGAAGATGGAGCTCAGAATTATAAAAGACCAGAATTATTTTTTTAAAATAAAGCCTATTATAACCAATTTGATCAGAGTAAGGAGGTGATCCTTTAAACGCAAACAATTTCAAAAGCTGATTCTCGCTAAGCATAAAGCTGGAGGAGACATTTTGGGCCGACCGTTGACTAGTGCGAGGGATTTGTAAAGAATGACTAGGCCCTTGAGAAACAAAAAGGTTCTGCAAACCCCAAATCTTCAATTAAAGTATTCCACCGTTTCAAGGTAGCCATATTTTTGGGAAGCATGGGAATTGAAGATGGAAGATGGTTGTTATTCAGGTTTAAAGGGTTAATGATGACAAGAATTTTTATTGTGGTAACCAAGGGTCCTTGGGCAAAGCTGACACCAAACAAAAATGTTTAAGATCCACTGATACAGAAACACCAAGCCATCATTGCTTTCAAAAGGTCCTCAATGCTTTAGCAGAGAAGCCATCTTCACAGAGACTTCCACCGATTGTCCACAAAGCGGTGGGGTTATTGAATGTTCCCGAGGCCAACCGGTTTCTAAATATGACCTGGTTCCCTGTAAAAGTATGTAATATTCTTCTTCTTACCCTTTCTATGCTTTACAACCAACAGATCCATTGGCATTATACAGTGAGTCTAACGTTTGGCTTTTATAATACATTGTAACAGACGGAATCATTGTGGAATCCCCCGTTCACAGTCTTATTTTCTCAAAATATTGTTTAATTACAGAATATGGGGAAATATGGATACGAGAATGAAAATGCATTAACAAAGGCTACACAATCTACAATTTAGCCCATATTTGGATAACATGAGCTTTACAGCCCCGAGCTGTAGTCTTCTCAAAATGTAGACAAACCTGATATCAAGTGTCACAAAAATCACGCATCGATTTGCATGACATTCCGTTTAAAGGGAATAAAACTTCTGAGAGAAAAAAACAACAACGTTCTTATAAAATGTATAATACGTGCCTTGCGTTCTGACTAATACACACGTAGGAACCTGCGTCCAGTTGACTGGTATTTAAAAACAGGAAGAAGGAAGGTTTTTTTTACATGTAGGCCTGTAGAACATAGCCCTTCAGATGAACAAATTCCTTGAAAGCATCTGAAAGTTTTCTATAGCTAATTACGCTAAATAAAGTGTGTCTTCAGGATGGCATACAGTAATCTTGGCGGGAATACCACGCATACCCAACGAACGCCATTCAAAAGAATATCTGGGGATTCCGTCGCGCTATTTGGCCGTATTTTGTTTCGCCCGCCGCTACGTCAACGTACCCCAGGTTCGGAGAGTTCTGTCTAATTTTTCATGGCTATATTGCTTACCGAGCCGAATCAGTGGGACTGCACCACGTTTTAACCTAAAAGACACTCTCAAGCGATTTAACCCCTTAATGGCAAAGCCCGTACATGCATTGTTTTCAATGGGTTTAGGGAGCGCCCATTGTCCTTAAGGGGTTAAAACCTTCTCTGGACACCATTCTAAAGGCTCTTAGTTTGTATTTTTCGTGTCATACACTATGGATCTTGGCTTGGATGGAATTAACAAAGTTGGTAACAATATAACAATTCCAAGCAGTTATCAATCTTATCCTTAAGAAAGTCTCAGGACTGAACGGAATAGATGAAAAGTCTCAGAAGGTTATTTTTTTTTAGTTATGTCAAAGACAACCAGGGGTCTCCGGGGCTGCACCCCCCTGTAGTGACCCCACTGGTGGCCAGGCAGCTTAATATCATGGAGCCAAGTCTATGCAGAATTTTCTAAATAGCAGAGAATTTCATGAAAAATAAAGCCGTGCGTAAACACCTATATTTACATTATTTTAACAAATTATGAATTTTGCACCTTTGTACCATTAGTTAACTAAACAATACCATTTGGTTTTTGTTTTTTTTTGTTTTTTTTTTCATGCTGCTCGCCTTAAACTCCAGCGGTAATGCACTCCGGCCTAACTGGAAAGACAGGATTTAATACTGAATGCCGTGTTTCTTAGAAGCCTTTCACGCTCAGGCCACCTTGTGTTAACCTTTTCATCTCTTCCGCTTTGGCATTATTCATTGTTTTTTGGTTTTTTTTCAGACAAGACCACAGGCTTACACAGAATTGTTTAAGAGTTCTAGAATGAATGCGTTACATCATTTGGCGTAGAGTCGCAGCAAGATTACTGTTAAACCCACGATGGATTAACCAACTAAGCCTGACCTAGTAGACTGTCTGCTGGGGCTCTTGACGATGTAGGGGCAGAATTGTGGGCCACAGAGGGTAATATAGGAGCTATTTACACTATAATAAATCAAGCTGCACCCTTCATTGAGTCTTAAGGCAGGTCTCATTAGTCTCACACTCAAGTCTCACTTCACTCTCCCTGTCTCTGTGTAATTTAAGCCGTGTTTTGGCAAAAAACGCTCCTTTAAATAGCCATTGGCTGCTTTATGATGGCGTGTCTGTCGGGAGCATTGTGTCTCCAGGTGAGATTGAACCACCACAACCATCCCATCATAATAGAACTTTTTTTTAAATGATTATGTCACCTGTGTTCAAGCAGGGATATGATGGGGGTCCTGAGACAGAGCCCTAGATACATTATTTATCACAGTCTTTTTTTTTGTTTCAGAGTTTGATGGACTGTTAGGAATCGTGGATGGGATTTTTACCCCCTGCACACAATTACTCATTTCTAGTCTCATCATAGAACATTTTAGTTCACAATAAAATGAATCGGAAAGCATAGCCAATCACAGAAGCCTAACGCTTTGAAGTGAACGTAATTAAAACGCTCAAACCTTCCTTTGAGTATTTTTTACGGGAGAAAAAAAAAAGCACAAGGTGTTACTTTAACAACTGAATAAATCATCGTAAAGTTTTAGTAAATTGGTCACCGGATGTCCTCTTCTTATCTTGTTGAACAAGAAATGTTCGGAACTTCAGTAATAATTACGTGAGGGTGTGTGTGTGTGTGTGTGTGCGTGTTGTGTGTTCAGACAATGTTTTCATGTCATATAAACATCTTTATGTCTAAAGCCTAAAGCACCCAGCGGGGACCTGTCCTGCGCCGTCGTTGGCTAAAAGACAGGATCGTCCGCTATAAATACACAGCAGGAGTCGTCGATCAGACACTAAAAGATTTCCTCGATAATACCTTTTTTTCTCTTTTTTAAATACCGTTTTTTCAATAGATAATCTTAAGATTTCTAAAGGTTACACTCTATTTTTAAAAGCCCCTTAAGCTGCAGGAAATATGAGTAATTCGTCATTCATTTCAAAGGCAAGCAACCCTTCCAGTTTTAGCTGTTGTCAAAGTATAACTCTCATCACCTTTAGCTAATTGATAATGGTTTTTAGATTTAAAATATATACAATATATAAATAAATATATATATATATTGCTCAAAAGAATGTCCACCTAACTGAGCTGGCTTAGCACTATAGGAGTTAGAGCAAAAAACAAGGATTGACAAAGCAAAAGGCGCAAAGTCTTCTTTTCCTGAGTCAAAACATGAGTGAAATGCTAAAGCGGTTTATTATTATTATTATTATTTTTATCATTATTATTATTTTTATTATTATTATTATTATTATTTTTATTAATATTATTATTATTTTTTTATTATCATTATTATTTTTATTATTATTATTATTATTATTTTTATTCATATTATTATTATTTTTATTATTATATTACAATTAATTTAAAGAGCATCAGCAGATATTGTAGCACTATAAGGAAGAGTGAAAATTAACAATAACATTCAAATTGACACTATACAAAACTGACAATGACATTAACTCATCGCAGTACGGAAGGAGAACAGCGGTCTTGCCAATGTACTAATACGAGTCTGAGAAGGCATGAGACCCAAGGAGAAGGAACTACGTGGACGAGGATGATTTACAGCGCGGGTCATGTGGAGAAGTCAATGGCCTGGAGATCTGGAAGGTGGGGAGGACAGATGCTTGCTTTCTCAGGTGGTTGGTTATCTTAGTTGATCATCAGCTCAGGTTATCCAAACTAAACTCAACAAATGTGACTGAAGCAGAAAACGTGGTGTTTTTCAACTTCAAAATACATTAACTGGTGGCAAGTCAAGATAACGCATCACACTGAAGATTATTATTATGATTATTATCTTTTATTATTATCTTTTATTTATATAGCGCCAACAGTTTATAATATTTTCTTCAAATAATGCAAATATAATAATTTGAGCACACTGAGCTAGCTATCGTTTCATTTTGTAGCATTGTAGATAATACTCAGACACTGTCATAAACGCACAGTTGATGTCACAACTCTCATTTAAAATTCAATTATTATTTACGTTGCAACATTCTCTTTCATTTGGAACTTTCTGTGACATAATAAACTATGGATAGAATCTCAGTCTAAACTGGCCAGTTTCTTCTTTGGGTTGAATAAAGGAAATTGATATGTATTGGTCAAGTAAATTATGTAGAAAGGAGGTGTTTATTGCAACACAGGTGGCAACATTTCAACTCACCAGGAATCTTTCTCAAGCCATGGTGAGTTGAAACGTTGCCACCGGTGTTGCAATGAACACCTTCTTTCAACATGATTTGGAGTGTTGAGCATTTATTTGGAAAGTATACTATACAGGGGAGTAGTAGAAGCCCCCGCTATGGAACATAACTTACTGAGTGCAGCACTTCAACAAAGTATTTGGATTGGTTAATAGGGGGTCCTGGGGACTCCTGTTTCAGTATTTATTTTATTAATTGCATTTTAACGTAGTAGGGGTTGGAATTTCGCTAGTTTCAGGCGAAGATTTTGAAATTCACATATAACTTGCATGCCCTCACCAGAAGCTTGCAAAATTAAAAGTCACATGCAGGACAGTCAAGTTAACTCTTAGCTTCTTAGTGAATAGACTCATGCGCGTATTCTTTATGAGAATGTTAATGAAGTCCATTCCTCTATGACTTGCACTAGGCCGTGTCCTGCTGTATGATTAAGACTGAACCGTTCTACTGTTTCCCACAGGCATTATCAAAATTATCAGTGAGTTTTAAAAATGTACTTACACTGTAAAATTTGGGGTACAATTCACCGTTGTGTATTATATGCATCATTGATTTAGCACTAAATTTTCAGGAAAAAAATGACATAAAGGTAATATTATTTTGTGTAATACACCCCCCCCCCTTCTCTTTAAGTGTTCTAGAAAAGAGAAAAAAGGGATTATTTTATATATGAGAATTTATAGTAATTATCTCTCCTTTTGAATAATTAAAACAGTAATAGATATATTTAAGTTAAAAACACATTTCCCTCCTAATAAAAACACAACCTCTGACACCAAATTTAACAATTTGTGGAATTTTCAAATTGTTATTTCCTGGGTGTCACGAAAAAAGACTCTTCAAGCTTTTGGCAAACATTTATTGCAAAGCGACAAAACAAACATGATTCTGAAAAGAGAAAGTGTTGAGAGAACCAGTTGTCACTTGCAAAAAAAAAAACTGTTATTAATCATGAGAGCATAAAAAACACTATATTTGTGGTGCAAATATTTTTTTTTAAATATTCAGCTATTTTTTCTCACATTTTCATAAAATGTTTGCACTCGCATCATCTGCTTTTATTCACTCATTTTAACAATTATCCCTTTAAATATTTGGATCTTGCCCCATAAATAATACAAAAATCAAGAGAAAAATATGTTTCCGTATATCCCTAGAACATTGAGTTCCAGTGGAGATAATCTGATTATTACAGAAACAAATGAAAAAATTCTGAAAATTACCAAAGAAAAAATAACAGAGAGATGACTATGATCGTTAATTATTTTTTTAACATTTTTAAGGAAGACTTCTTGAATTTGACCAAGTTTAACCCCTTAAGGGCAATGGGTGGTCCCTAAACCCATTGAAAACAATGCATTTTGAGCCCGTACATGTACGGGCTTTGTCATTAAGGGGTTAAAAAAAATTAAAACTGGACATTATGATCCACAATTCCTAATGGTAAAAAGAAGAGACTATTTAAAGAGGGGTATATACATTCAAAGCACTCCTAGAAACGCATGGCTTCTGTGGTCGCACCTGGTGCTAAAAATGGCTTTGTAGGAGGGGCATCAGGAAAATGGGAGGGGCCTAATTTAAAATTGTTGATGTGTGGTCCAGAAGACCAGATCATTGGTAGAAATATGTAGGGCTTCCATTAAGCCACTCCCTCTACACCCCCCCCAACGTAATATTAGTTGGTTTTGGCTAATGCAGTAGAAAATACTATAGACATTTTTTTTGATGTTTTTCCAATAAGGTAGGTTGTTACAAATGTTTCAAGCATGTAGCGTGTCAAATTTTAATCCAAGGCAGTATTTCACACATCCCCGCAATGGAAACATGTTTCCGCTTGAAAGAAGAAAAAAAAAAAACTTTGTCTGTTATTCTGTTAAGACGGAATACTTTTTCTGGATCCTCAGATGCCCCCAAGAATTGCAGCAGTTGAGTTAAGATCTTTTTCTACAGCCTCCCAGAATTACAGAAGTGTAAATGTATTCACTGGTGCTGTGTAATACTACCAAAATTATCAAATCACATTTATATTATAAATAGGTAAATGGGGGGGGGGCACCGGGATATGACATCATATTAAAGATCTCCTCTGTAACCAGCCAATTGAGCAACGGGACACCTGGGGCTTGATCACCTAAGAGGACAATCCACCTCCCCGGTTTTGTACCGGGGGGGACATCAGTACTTCCATATATATTCATTAAACCTGCAAAAAAAATATTACTTACCTTTGGGGGAAGCTGCAGCTCCCCGCCTCCTCCATACCCCAACATTTCATGCCACTGGGGTATTTTATGTTGCCAACATTATTTCTATAAAACCCCGCTGTGTATTAATGCCGGAAGCAGCTTGCTGACGCTGCCATGGTCTTAGGATCGTTATGTTTCATTTGCGATTTAATTCAATTAGGGAATGACTGTAAAAACCTCACACTAGATTGCTTTTTACCGTAGCCATGACTATTTCCCTGATTAAAAGGGCATTCCTATCACTAAAGAATAACTTTTATTAATTAAATACTATTTTAATTAATGAATTAAATTATTAAATCATACACAGGATAGTCTGTATTTAATATTGTTTTATATTCACTCTATCAGGTCAAAATCCCATTATCAATATTGACTCGGCGTTTGCAGCCATTCCGAACCCCCCCCCCCGAAAAAAAAAACCAAGGAATCTCTCTAAATGAATTCTCACGGATTGGCACAGTTAAATAAATTTGTCCTTGTGTGCGTTCCTCATCGCGTTCGCACCTTTCGCAAATATTTTGATTGGTCGGCACCCTTCGGAGGACCCAAGAAAAACATTGCATCGTAGCCTATTTTAAAACCGATGATTCTCGCCGACTCGATGTGTAATGGGTTCCCATTCTAGTAAACAACTTTACCGTCGACGGATAATAACCCTCCTTTCACTCGTTTGGCTGAAAGTTTTCTTTAGGTCATCTTTGACTGTAGTCTCGATTCATTCCCTGAACGCTAAGTTTCCGGGACGGAAACTTTTATTCACTTAGACTAAACGTGTGGTTTTGAGCGACAGGCTGGGAATCAAAGCGACTATAGAACGTACCCAATAATGTTTTTCTTTTCAATGCTTCCCTTCACTATTCATTTCAATGATTTTGACATAATCCAGGCACTTCTCTCCGTGAAGTCTTCTCCCTGGGGACTTTTCACCACCCACGCGACTTCGCAGATCACGGTTGGAACTATGGCTTTCAGAAGGAGCACCGGAGGGACCTATTCTTATTCTGTTCCTTTCTCCGAATGGAACACAAAGGACTTCATTGCAGACGTGAACAGAATCTCAGAATTCCAGGTTTTGTTTTCGCGAACTTAACCAGCTAATAGGGTACTTAAAACAACCGGTGGCTTCACAAGTACCAGCTAGATGGTTTTACCATAGGCTGTTTTTAAAATGACAGAGGAAGTTGACTGTTTTTGAAGTGGAAGAGATAGGATATGGCGGAGGATCTATAGATTTTTGGAAATGGTGTCTTGACCAAGAACTTGGAATGAAGTATGATATAGACAACTGCAGTCCTACATGTATCATCGGATAGTAGAAGCTGGTAGAGGATGGTTGGTTTCTAATCATTGGGAGGTCAATGGGTTTATAAGAACACGTTTTAAAATAAGTTAAATAAAGATTTACAAAAGCTATGTACCAACGTCCAGCCAGAGGAACCTACAAAGCTACAATGTCCAATATTTTGCTACAAAAAAATATATATGTGAATAGCACAGAGACTTTATCACCAGGGCCAGGCTCGGGATGACTAGGTGGCTCTGGGACTTTAAGGCCAGCGGCCACCAAGTTTCATAACACGTGCAGCTGCGGGATACGCTGTTATACTGAGAATATCCAGCCACTGGAGCTGCAGAGCGGGCAAGTAACAGGCGCTGTCGGCCCACCGAGTATTTGCCCGGTGTGTCAGGTGGCTATTCTGCGCCCGGGTCCTATTATGGACGTTTACAAGAAAAGACTTGACTTGTACAGCCTAGAAAAGCAAAGGGAAAGGGAGACATTATAGAAACATTTCCATCTGTCAAGGTGTTAAATAAATGAGTCTATGACTAAGTCCAACAACATGGGGGCGAAACGCGTCAGTGACCACTACTCTATTGAGGTTTCTTTGGTTTTTTTGTCCTGTGCCATGGAAGAATTTACTATTTTTACTACTGGAATTAGCAATAAAGGGTTAAATAATATAACCATAACTAATTGGGACTTATTATGCAAATCCTATTTATAAAACACACTTTTCTAGTAAGGGCTTGGCCGCCGTAATTTATAAGAAAGAAAAGGTTGTTCCGGAACACTAGTAGACCTTATAAAGGAGCTTTGCTGTTGCTACTTAATCCATTTTAGAAGGAAATAATCTGAATACCTTTGTGTTTATATATATATATCTATATCTATATATATATATGTGTATGTGTGTGTGTGTGTGTGTGTGTGTGTGTTTGTATTCTTGCCCCGTTTTATATATATATATTTCATGGAATGCTTGAAGACAAAAGGACTATTAAAATTGTATATACTCCTGATATAATTGACAATAGCATATATATATATATATGTAAAAAAATAATATTAAAAAATAATATATATATATATATGTGTGTGTGTGTGTGTTGTATATGTTTGTATTCTTGCCCCGTTATATATATATATATATATAATTTTTTTATTATTTATTTTTTTACAATTTTAATAGTTCTTTTGTCTTCAAGCATCCTATGAAATCCACCTCTCTTACCTCGCCCGCCTGCCTGATGATATCAGAAGATTAACAAACGCTATAGCGGGCGTATCTGGGCAGCCGTGTTGATTTACAACCCCTTAAGGCTGGCAGTGAATCGTGGCACCTCTTGGCTCCCCCATCTGTGTAATTTATAGCATAGTGATCAGTAGATAACATTTTTTAAAAAGCTGTGATGGTGGCAGGTGATTAGTGGGACTGCAGACAAATCTGCGCTAAAAAGATGTCGAAAACACAATGTCGAAGGTGACGTTGCATCCCCACTCATGTGTTATGGATGGAACCGCGCATGGATTTCCCGGGGAAAGCTACCTGGGGCTTCATGAAGAGGCGGGGTTAACTATATCAACAGGCTTTAGTGGGCGGGGGATGAGACGGTCAAAAACCCACAAAGTTCCAAGGTATGACATCATACACCTTACAGTCCCACTCTCAGCCCTGGCCGAGCTGAATAACATGAAATGTCTCAAAATCCTTCATTCTAAAGTTGTTTTGACCTTACTACAAAGAGATTACAATGTATCACAGAGACCGAAGAGCTCTGGGAACAGAAAGACTCCTCTCCGCTAATCGTATCATAAACCCCTAGTATTGTCTAGGTGTCCAGAGTTATGAGAACCAAGATCTAATGGGAATACATTGTTAAGCTGCACACAATAAACGCTTCTCGCTTTAGTAATAAAAAATTATTTCCGCAATGAAAATTTCCACCAAACTTCGGTAAATAATTTTCCATCCAAGTAGCTTCTGTAATAGAATTAGTTCCTGCTACGGTTTTCGAGGTTCCTCTTCATTTTGTAACGTACTCTGCCAGATATATTTTTATAATATGATTATATAATTAGTATTAGTTTAATAAATAGATAATATTTTTTATAATATTATTCTATAATTGATATTATTTTAATAAATAGATAATATTTCTATAATATATTATTTTAATAAATAGATAATATTTCTATAATATATTATTTTAATAGATAATATTTGTATAATATAATATTTTAATAGATAATATTTCTATAATATATTATTTTAATAAATAGATAATATTTCTATAATATATTATTTTAATAAATAGATAATATTTCTATAATATATTATTTTAATAAATAGCACAATAATAAAAATAAAAATAACATATGAGAATTTTTATTTTATGTATTTTTACACGTTTCGAAACTGATTCTATGTTGTTTTTCTTATTGTTTTTTCACTTTTTGTAGGCTTAAGGCGCATGTTTTTGTAAGCAAAGCAAGACGTGAGGTCTGCCTGCTATTATTAGATGGCACAATGCTTCTGAGCACAAAGGAAATGACTTGGCTGATAATATCACCTGCTGTATCCAAAGAGAACAAAAGAGTGATTCATCCGACTCGAAAAAGGGGGTAATAGAGCCCGTTCCGGATGTAACTCCCAATGCTTTGAATGGGGTGGCCCACTTTACATACAAGGAAGTTTGGTAGCTCACCCCACACAGTTATGCTCCGAACTGTGGTTGTGACCTTTTAACCACACGAGCGTTACAAAAAAAAATAGCAACAATACATTGTGAGTCTTTACAGCAGTATAAACGGGCAGACTAGACGGGCCGAACGGGGCCGATCTGCCGTCAGATTCCATTTTTTCTATGTGTCTAAGAAATGACCCTTATATGTATAGCAAAAGGGTACCTAAGTGTCCTGTTTTGGGGATCTCCATGATTATTCTTCCCCGTTAAGTTGTCTCCATTATTGACACATACTGTTCCCCTTTTGTGAAAGCTCATTGGTTTAGAGAGAGGACAGAAATTGTAATTTAACCCCTTAATGACAGAGCCCGTACATGTACAGGCTCACAATGCATTGGTTTTAATGGGTTTAAGGACAACCCTTAAGGGGTTAATTATGACACTACTTATCCCACATACTTCAGCTCAGTAGAGATAAAAGTCCATTCATTTTAAACCAAACATCTCAAAAAAATGGCATTGCTTTAAAAATAAAAACCAGAAGCCAAATAATAATGTGATTTTAATATTTATAGTTCATTTATGAAAGGGTCTTTGTGGGGTATGTTTGGTGGGTGGGGGGGCGGTCATTGTTTTAAGTGCTTCCGGGTTTGGAAAAGATTTGAGAAAAGTTTTTAATTCATTTTACAAAAAAAAAAGACACCTGAAGTTAAGGGGGTGAGAGTGAAAAAGCGTCACTCGCAGCTAAACAAGAAATACCTGTGTGTGTAACTGCTACGGTTAATTAGGAAACCGGTTAATCCCAGATTCAGAGCAAATTGGATTAATTAACGAGAACAAGAACCCTGTTTATGTTAGAACAGCAAGAAGGAAGGAAACGAACTCTCTTCCTCTCATGTAGGAAAACAATCTCCTTAATTGCTAACGTGGTGCGTTGTGTGCCTTCTGAGCCAACTTTATTCTGCGTATAGGGGGATGGGGGTCAGACTAGAGATGACGAGATGGCCCTGGCACATTCTGGCCTGGGTGGCAGGTAAAGCCAAATGGCCTCATCCACTCTTTATACATACTTCCTCTATCACACACATATGCACTAAAACACATTCATGCTAACACATAGTCCCTCTCACACTCTTGCACATTCATACTCGCTCACACTTACACATACACATTCATACTCGTGCACACTTACACATACACATTCATACTCACACATACACATTCATGCTCACACACACATACACATTCATGCTAACACAGAAACACTTACACATACTCATTTATGATAAAACACACTTACACATTCATGCTAACACGCAAATGCATTCATGCACATACACTTGTACATACACTCTCACTATGGACACTGAGCTGTTAAATAATTAAATCGTTCAATCATAAATCTGGATTCTGAACCTTAATTAAAAATAATTACCATGAACATCAGTGGCTGGCGTATACCTCTGAGTTATGTCACCACATCTGCAAGCAATGGTGTGCAGAGGATTTGCCATCACGTACCAGACAGTAATTACCTGCCCGCATTTCGATGTTTGACATTGAATGCCATACAATAAGCTATTGTTTCGTTTCTTGAATCTCAATGAGATGGAAACCCGTTGCCATAGCAGTACCATGCCCTTTTGGGGTTTGATTGACACTGTAATGGTTGGTTATAAGATTAGCTAGAGGCGAGTTCTTCTCTTATTTTACCATCTCAGGTTGGAACCGTTGGCATTTTTTTGGTCCGCCCCTCATCCTCTTTTGCCACGTTCCCGGGCGCCAACACAGGCTATTTACAGCTTAATTGAAGCAGAAAAGAAAAAAACTATTTAAAATAATGCCTATGTATTTTTTTTATCGCATATTCTCTATATTTTATTACAATATTCACGCACTGTATAATTTTGTATATTTTTATACATGCCATGATGGACTGTCAATCATATCTCGTTTAAAAACAAGGGGATGACTAATTAGGTGTGAGATGCCCACAGGAATGAGTGCGTTTGTCAGGAATATACTTGTGCTTGTTTTTGTGGAGTGGAACACAAAGTTTAACCTTTTTCTTTAATCTTTTAATTACGGGAATCGGGATTACTTCACCACTTTTAGACCTTTAAGTGAGATTTAACAAGCAGGCTAGATATGTTCACGCATACTTGCCAAAAATATAATTCTGGGTATATCCCAAAATGTGGTTGTGTGCTAATTGCACTGCACAGTGTTAATAATAGTATCCTTACATATATGTACATCCCATAGTATGTTCATGCATACTAAATGTTTAAGAACAATTATACTGGGAATAGTCAACGTCTTACATCTTTCCATTCAGAAGGATCTCAAGTCTTAACTCACTTGTGCCATTATGGAACCAAAAACTCCATCAGTCTGATGACCCCTCCAAAGTCAACATGATATTAAAATGCAAGGGAAATGTTTGTTGACATGAGAGATCCAACAACCCAAGGTGGACCCTTGATCTTTCATGGACCTTACTGGTAGGATACAGTTAGTATCCCTTAAGGTACACATGAGCAAGGAGGTCCACATCTAGACTCATCTTTACCTTTGGGGTGAACCCTAGAGAGCCCTGAAGGGTGAAATGATATACAACGAGGCTTGAGAGGAACCCAACCAAGAACCTACAGCATCATTACAGCATCTGAAGTTTTAGCTCACTTGTGGCATTACAGAAGAAACATCTCCTTTGACCTTTATACAAGAGCAGTCCAGGACCTAAATGCAAGGCTAATATCCTCTGGGAGGAAAACAATAACCCCAGAAGTAGGCTTTGGCCTTCAGCTATTAAGCTGCTGTCTGTTCTTGGTCGACTTCTTCTCAAACCATTTTGCATGTAATTTTACCCTTTGGGAAACTCTTAGGTTCCACCGCAGGTGCGAAGACATGGACTCTCTTGCTTGCGTATACATGGAGGTCCCAACCAACGAAGGCCAAAATCGCTCTATCTGGGGTTATTGCTTTTTTTCATGCAGAGGAAATATGTTTTTTCTGCATTGTCCTGGTAAGCAGACATCCATTGATATGTCACCAAAGATTGCTTGTTTGTAGTAGCATAAGGAAGCTTGAGATGTTCCTGAGAATAAACGTACAATAGGGCCACTTATTAAGCTTCTGTCTGTCCTCCGTCAACTTGATCTCAATTCTTCCTGTATGTAATTTAAGAGATTTCATTAAAAAAAAATATTTACATTTACTGTGTATACTGTTTAGAATGTCATGTATCCCAGCATGCATCTGATTTCCCCTTCCTGATTGGCTGCTGCAGCAATCTTTGTAACGCGTTTCATTATATAGCACAAGACAAGAAAAAGGGGGTAATTTATACAAGTGCCACGAGCCCTAACTCCATACCACGGTGCACAAAGGAAAAATAATGTCACAACATGGATAAAAAAAAAAAACAATAAATAACTTTAAAACAGCTAAAATAGTTCAATAGGAACTAATTAAAAAAAAGGTATTAATGGGGCCATAAAAATGGCATGCTTTGTATTTTTCTTTTCGGAGTCTTCCTGTCTCCCGGTTTCAAAACCCAACGCAGCGTGACATTCATGACACTGAATTAGAACACAAAAAGGGAGTGCTTTATTTGGCTAATCGAGTACACCTTTGGGTGTGTAGCGTATGAGTCAGGCATCTGCACAGTGAGATAATGTTCAAATAAAGAGCTCCCTGCCCAATTTTCTACACTTTGACAGGACATGATGGGTAGCCTTCGGATTAGGATAATAGGTTTGTCCTGAAATAGACAAGGACACACTTCACGACCAAGGCCTATGGGTATTACAATTGTTTGCTGAATTCTATTTCCAGTCTTTAATAGGAATATGCAAGCACTATATTCAAAAATAAAAACTGGGGGGGGGGTAAAAAAAATAAAATAAACCAAATAAAAAATAATAAAAAATAAAAAAAAATTTAAAAAAAAATTTAAAAAAACATAAAAAAAAATAAAGAATGTGGAATGTGAGCGAGTGTCTCACACACAGGAAATTTCCCCAAAACCTTCACGTAACGATCCCTCGCAGACCAAGAATGGAACCTCCGCACCGACACAACAAAGACTGGCCATATAAACACGGCATAAATAATTACGAGAACGTTCCTTTTTTGGATTACGCACCATTTTATTTCACTTTTATATTCAACGTTACAAAAAAAAGACTTCTAATAGCTCTTAAAACATTCAATTAGTGTGAAAAAGATTAAATTAGTGGGAATTTTGAAAATTATTATTTTGGATTTATTTTTATTATTATTGGTTTTTTTTAACAATATTTTTTTTAAAAATATTATTTTTGGGAAATAAATGTAAGAAACTCTATAGTGTCACTGAAGACTCCAATATACCGTATATGTGAAGAAAGGCACCAAGCTTTGTGACAAAGTGACGACAGCTTCTAGATGCAAAGAATGTCAGTTTAATATTTGACTCATTTATTGACCCCCAGCCTAAGTAACCTAGAGGACTGACTTAACCAACCCTAGCAATGAACAATGCATAGCAAAGTAGTTTGTATTTAATTTTAATAACCCTACTACCCTACCTGGGTAGGGGGGGGTAAAAGCCTTAAGGAGAAGCTGCAGCTCCAGAGCTGCAGTGTAACCCCTTCACCGTGGTGCCTCTTTTTGCTCCAGCCTTGTCTGCTAATCAAGAGAATTTTGATTTCTCTTGAGTTCAGCCCTATATAAAAGATTAACAGGTAAATAGGGTTAAATTTTGGGTTTTGTTGATTTAGGCGCCACATCCTCCCGATCCAGCTTCCTATTAAGAAACGTTAAATTAGTAATTGTTAAGAACAACAATGTGTGGGCAGCTGCAGCACGTGGAATGGAAGCTTCGCCGTCCAGGGAGGTTTCGCTGAATTCGTTGGAGCGCCCAATTATACCGACACCAAGCAGAACACATAATCGGGTGTGTGTCGGACTGCCCTAAACTCAAGCCGACCACCTCCAAACACCCAGGATGTGATTCTTACCCATAATCTACAACACCTTGGTTTCCGGGTCTTGGTTTTTTTTTTTGGAACAATCTGTACTTAAATATACCTGAAAGAGAAAGCTTTGAAAACCTTTTAAAGGTGCTGTTCCACTGAACTGGCAACAATCTGTTTGTGATTTTGTGTAACAAATGTTGTATTATAATGTGACATCAAACATGCCAAAAATATATATATATAACGCTAGCAGAACCCTAATATTATCAGTTTGTCTTAATCTGTCAGTCCTGGTCTTCTCAGACCCTTTGAATGTAGGGACTGTAATAAGCGCTGCGGAAGTTTTGCCGCTATATAAATAAAAGATAATAGTTATAAGAAATCGTGCAATGTGACATTTAGTAGAATACTTCAGTTACGACACAAGTGGTTGAAATAATGCATTCTAGGTAAACTAAAGTTAAACTGGAAACTGCTGTTTTTCCTTAAAAACATATATTTAAATGGTAAAAATATATAATTTCATTGATGATAATGGTCCTAAGTGATCTGACCTATCTTAGGTCTCCGACGTGCGGGGTTTGCTCTTCCCCAGCTTTCATAGTTCATGTATAGTAGGGGGTGTCCAACGTGCGGCCCTCCAGCTGCTGCAGGACTACATCTCCCATACTCCTGTGCCAGCCCCAGAGCATTATGGGAGATGTAGTCCTGCAGCAGCCGGAGGGACGCACGTTGGACGACCCTGATGTATAGGTTTAAAGGTAGAGGTATGGACAGGTAAGAGGTGACATGCTTTGTCATCCGGCGACGCAGCTCTGATGATATGGCATCCTTCAGGTAGGATTTCGGAGTCACAACGGAGGAAATGGAGGATTAGGATAGGTGGATACCCGCAGACACATTTCAAACCAGTTTATATAATTAAACTATAATTCAACCAAAATAACAATCAGATTCCTCAGATTTAATCAGAAATAAGTTCATTTGTACAATACAGCTGTTCAAGTAATGCTTGGCAGGAGCGGCCCCCTGGCACTCCAGGCAAAGGACGGGGGGCTTTTGGCCGGCGGCGCCACACAAGAGACAAGCGAAAGAAGTTTGTGAAAAGTTTTATTGAGCCATTAATCACGGAATAAGATGTCGAGAGTAACAGGAACTCAGAGGTCCTCTTATCGGGAAAGTTATCACGGGCATCGTATAATCATTTATAATTAATTTAATTAAGCGGAATAAAAGCTCATATCAAGCAACATTGCATTCGCATATTTTTTATTCTACGGCAATTCTTTTGTCTTATTTCAGGATTCTTTTTGTTGTATCGGGAAAAAAAATATGCAGACTAGACGAGCCGAACTCAGCAGGTGCGTTTAAAACTGTATTCAATTATTTTGTGAAATATGGCAATTATCTATTTTTCTCTCACAGTGAGCTTTGGGTTAAAACAATCTATTTACAGAAGAGCTTCGAAAAAAAGAGTTATTATAATAAAGGACGATATTCATATACAGAACATATATCGTCCCTATATAATTACATAAAAATAGTTTTTTTTTGTAAATCGATTTCCAATCTAATATATATTTTGTATTATTATGTATAAAAAAAGTAATGCTGGTTAAAAAAAAAAATAAAAAAGATAAAAAATGGTCTTATTATCAATGTAACCAACTGAAAGGTCCAACCAGCAGGATTCGTCAGCATTGGTGATAAATCCACTTTTTTTTATAAATAATCCTTAAACTATTTTTACGTTTTTTTTTTTGTTTTTTTTAAATCCCCGCTTGATTGACGGAGAAAAGAAATGCGTTGTACAAAAAGAAAGCAAAAGGAAAAAAAAGAGGTAAATAATAATAATCCTAAATAATTATGCGTGAGCTACCCGTGCATTACTCATCTGATCTTGATTTTGTTTGTTGATTGTTTTTTATAAGGTGAGTTTTCTGGTGTTTGAGGTGTGACCAAGATCCCCGGGGTGTGTAAGGCTGAGTCTGTGAGCTGCCTATGAGTGCAGAGAAGGATGTGTATAATAACACAGTGACAATACCGGGTCATGCGGATGTCATGTCCTCGCTAGCTCCATCCACGGTCTTGTTCCATTGAGGTCTCCACCTTCCTCGTAGCCTTCAAGGTTCGGATGATGTGCCCTCCGCTAGTTCATCTTCCAGATGATGAGGTCATTGGAGGAGGACCCTCTTACCCTCTTGTTTCTGGTTCAATGTGTTATGTGATGCTAAATGCAACTTTTTGGATGCAACTTGAATCAGTTCATAGACATCAATCAAGAACCCTCCTGGTCTGCAGATGCACCTTTGACCCTCTATAAAGCGCTAGTCAGTGAGCTTTAGGCTCGATTATTTCCGCATCTTGGTTCCGCGCAAGGACCTTTCCAGTCGGTTCATGTGACCATAACTGAACTCTCTTTTTCTTGAACCTTTTCCTTGTCTACTTGAGTATAGCTCGTGCCTAGTAGTGGCCCATCCATATACCATCCAAATACCAGAAACACCCTGGTTTAGCCCTGGGGAACAGTAGCTGTCATAAGTAAAGACCTCTGGCTCTATGTCCGTCCACTTTGATATCGCTAATCAAGTCAAAACTCCACGTATATCCTTTCAGAATCTAGGAGTAGCTCACCTTATCATCAATTAAACCGTAGCCTAGAATGGCAGTTGTTGGGGACACCTTTTGGGCCAAAATTGGAGGTCCTTCCATCCTGTCTACTTATGCCCATGTTCAGCTCGGCACCAATTTCAGACACGTTCTGCACACTTTGGGATGGGTGCCCCTTTATACCTAAAAGGGATCCACGATCAGGAACATAACGATACAAATGTATGTGTTCCAAATGTAAGGTTTTCTAAGATTTATACAACGCACAAACTGTTTTGATGAGTGGTTCTGAAGGCTTCACATCATGTCACAAAACAGGTTCACTCATCATAGCTGATCACGCTTAATCTGCCCCATTTAATCATCCAATTTAAAGGAATTATTCACACCGTATGCAGACTCTTCTTGGGAATCTGGAATGAATTCATGATCACGTGTTGGCTTTACAAACCTGAAATAGGCTACGTGTTATATACCCAAAGACTATACAATTAGACTACGTGTTTATAGACCAAGGAAAAGTAATGGCTTTTTTGTCCCCACTTTTTTTGTTACTCTGCCGTCTGTAATGTTACAAATGAAATTCTACTCGGTATGGTTTTGGAATCAGCAATATGTCACTGGAAATGTGCTGACCCATTCTATCATGAATAATCTGTTCTGCTAAAACAATTCTCTTTTCTTTCCTGCTACTTTGGGTTTATTCCAGCGTGTGCGGCATTGTACTATATAAAGCACTTGTTCAGAGATGTTAATTTCAGAAACATGAACCTTGTTCCAGAATTGTATCCAAGCATTCCCAGACTGAAATTCACAATAAGATCTCTTTTCTCTCTCGCAATAACGGAAGAACATATGATGGTACCCAGGAACCAGTTCATGGGTATTAAAATATTCTTTTTTGTTCCTGTCTGCCCCATCCCAACAAAAAAAATCTAATTTTGGGAAATATTTATACATAAGATAACATAATAATGGCGTGGCTTATGCACGAAACCAAAATAATGCATTTTACTGTTTTGTGCACCTACTGTTTATTTTTCTAACATCTTTAACTGGGCTTAAGCATTCCTTAGGGGTCCGTGACAGGTGCCCCCAATAGCTGCCAGGGCATGGAGGGGAAGGTCTGTAAGGTGAGTTAGACACAGACACAGACGTTAACACTATGGACTCTCCTTTGTGGACTGTGCAAAGCCTGACTTTGGCCAGTGTCAATGTATGACATCATACCCCAGAGCCCGGCATTGGCCAACACAATATACATATACCTCCAGCTCCAAGTCACTTCATCACTTCGTCGCGCGTGTATGGTCAAACTCACAGGGGTTAGCGTAATAAGTTTGACATTTACAGGCATCCTTATAATGAGTGCGGGTGTATTGCTCCCTTTGATTCCAGCTTTAGGCTAAGCCGTTTGCCAATCAGAGATGATTTGTACCCAAAAATATTTAGGATCGGGCTTAGTTTTTTTGTAGACTTTCAGCAAATCACAAGATCAGCAAATTAGCAGGTTTACTGCCGCTTTAAAGTGATTTCCTAATGCATTTCAGACAAACCTTAACGATTAGCAGTGATGTTGCAAATGTTCAGCTGAAAAAGATGTCTTTCGTTTAGTGGTTTTAAAGATCCCCGACTCAGACGACTCCTTTACAGCATTAATTAGTCTTCCCCGGCAGTCAGATTTGGACTAATTGATTAAATATAGGCTTATCAGTGTGACGTCATATAGATCAAAGCAATCTTTCACACTATCCCGAGAATTAAAGGATCTCTGGGTCTTTTCCATGAGAGCTTCCAAAATAATGGTCATTGGTTATTGTTACACTAAAAAAAAAAGAAAGGAAAAGATGGAGAACGGTAGAGGCTACCATGAAAAATGTTTCATATGGAAACCATTGGTCGCTAAATCAAGAGACCCACAATCTGTCAACAAATTATAACAACAAGAGTTCCGATGAATGTTCCGTGACCAGAAGAACGTCCACGTTTCCCCAAACCATCTTGGCCACCTATATAATTCCAATGGTGTACGTTGCACATGTATGGAATCCCTCCCAATGGCGATCGTGGTATTGGTGTGGGGTGCCAGATAACCAGGTTATCCTCCATGCGCATTAACATTAAGTGCTGTCCTTTACCATTATTGTACGTTCTCCTATCATCTTGAAGGAGCTCCAGCTGATAAATATAGTTCAAAAATAAAAAAAGGTGATAACCTGAAACCACTCATTGGTCCTTATCAGTGTTTCTCTGTTGGATGTTGAGGGGGAAGGGTTCAGAAGATAGTATGGGGTTCCTTTAAGGATCTGCATTAGATCCGGCTCCTTATGACTTACTAAAGACACAATTTGGCTTTTTAGCACCTGAAATGGTTATTTTGAGTGTTCAGCCCAGTTTTCAGATCCCACCAAAAGTCATACAGAACGATTTATCCATAAAATGAATATTCTTGGATCGCACGGCCAGCGGGAAGAATCCATAGGAATTCTGCGAGCCGTTATTTGTGTGCAGTCCACATGCAGACTCCATTGTAAGTCCATTGTGGATGTGACAAGCGTTGGGACATTAAGCCGATACCCTGCAGTTTTATGTAAATTAAGTTGTATCTGAGTGTTGCCTTACTGACCTCGTCAATAACTCCCATGTGAAAATCACGTCACCGTGGGAATTTAATTACATAATCTATTTACAAAAGGCCTTTTATTGAGGACCCGCCATAAAAGTGGGTTCCACAGCCATCTTGCTAACAGGGAGAGTAAACCGGCTACTTTCCAAGGTAGAAAGAATTTGATGGCACTACATAAAACAATAATAATAATAATTATTTGGTATTTTAAGCTATTTACGTTTTTTTTTTCCTTGGGAATCTTCTGGAGGTTCTCCTGAAATGTAAAGGTGAGTCCAGACGTGGACCTCCTTCCTGATTGCTCCTAGAAGAATGGCAGTCATATCTTACCAATGTGATACATGGGAGTGAAAACGCACGCCAAGTTACTTCTTGGTCTTTTTACCAGGGCCTGTGGGATGGGGTCTGTTAAAGCAGATTTGGATTTTTGGTGAGGGTGTAGGACATTTTATGAAGGTCTCGGTGGCTTCTCTCCTAGCATTGAGAAGACCAAGATTATCTTCTACGGTCTATATCTGAAAAAAAGAAGGGTGTTGATGAGCATTCCATTGGGAAGAGTGATCTTGGAGGGTTTTAGGATCTGGCGATCCCCCGTGGCCCATCTTGGAGCATATTTTGGATACCCCAACTTTCTTCACTTAGACGTTGAAGCGTCAACATGGTTCACAACTCCTCGTGTCACTTTAAACGCTTCTGTGCTCATAACAGGTTAACAAAATACCAAAGAAAATATCTAAGGGATCGTAACACTGATGGAGTCACAGGAAATGTACGCAAAATGTTAATCATTTATTTCAAACGCTATAAAGATGATGCCGCCCACCTGTCACAAAAATGAGCTCATACTTTGAAAACCGACGACTGGGGCGTGTCGAATGAAACTCGTAGCCCATCACAGAGATTATTCAACACCGAGTAAATATTCCAAATGCCATTGTTGACCACAAAGTCGATTAAGTCATTTCAGATCCCACCTGGTGCTGCCTTAACCAGTCAAGCTTTCCATTGGTCAACGGACAAGCGCATTCAGAACTTTGCACAATTCTAAATATTTCATTTTTTAGAAAGCCGTAAAAGGAGCCGAAAAGAGACGAATTAAGAAATCTTCAGTCCAATATTTTTTTTTATAATACTTCGGGTGCCATTGGTCACAATTTGGGTTAAATTTAATACGTAGGACGCTGTACTGATAATATTACGCTCATGGGATTTCCAATAGTGCTGACTTCTGTCTAAACAGATTTTTGAACCAATCAGATGCCAGTTTTAGAGACAGATAAAATATAAAACTATTAAAAAATTTAAACAATTTTATAGATTTTTTTTTTCATATTTCAATTACAATTCAAATCTGTGGCATTCCAGGACATTCCATTTTTTCCCATCTATATAGAACATGAGCTTTTTTTCTCTTAATTCCTATAAAAGTCACCTATAGTTATTTTACGAATTACTGAGTTTTTGTTTGATTTTATTGTTTTTTTTTATATTAGAGAATTCTTATGACCTCATAAACCTGAGACACATAACACATACTACTCATGCTTCCAACCATGCTTCAGAAGGATAATGATGTGATATATGTAAATAAATTCTAATTATTCTTCATAGTTTAGTGACATACAGGAAATGGCAAGCGGATGATAAAACAGCAGTATCAAGAAGTAGTACATTAATCACTTCCAAATGAGCAAAGAAACACGTCCAGTTCTTTAATCATTTTCCCCAAACATTTTAATACCAGACTTCCAACCCAAATACATGTTTCCCAGAGACGGAACCTTCAGAAACCTGCAAAGATACAAAATATCCAGCAAATCCAAAGAAAGAACAGATAGAAAATAGAAAATAGGTTTGATTTATTAGCAGTTTTCAACCAAAACTGGATGGTATGTCTCTTCTCCCTTATTCTTACAGCCTTTTTAAGAATGTCAATGGAACCTTGACCTCAAGATCCTGAAGGAAACAAAGAGTGGACAAAGTGCCTCCAAAGGTCTATATTGTCCATCTTGTTTGTGTTATCCTGATGTTTAGCTCCTGGGTGATATATTTGTTCTCCTTATCATTCTCCTTTTTCTTCCTTATCATCTTTAAAAATAATATTGATTGATACCGTTGCACATGTCACCGGAATCCTGGAAACCGCACAATGTTTCACTTTAATGTTGGAAATGTTGCCGCCACCTCATCCATCGGATCTACAAAGATCGCTACGATCTACTGATTATAGATACGACTCCGAAACTCAGGGGCTATTATGTCAGTTTCCACCCCACCCCGTTACACAGCCGGGTACAAAGAGTGTGTTATAAGTCCATAATCACGCGTTCCATATCAGCCAGGTGCATTATGGGGTCAAATGGGAATGCTTATTGCTCAGGCTAAACCAAAAGAAATCCCTTTATGCTGAGAGTCTATACGATGTAAGCCTTCTAGAAGAAACCCATCAATCATCAGCTAATTTTTTTTAATGCTTTTTTTAACCTTGGTCCCATACGCCCTATGAAAACTTTAATAAGGATCATTTGTTCTTCCTTAAAAATATTTAAAAAGTAAACATGGACAATCTCCATTTTGCTTTTGGTAGACTATTCCCGCAGTAAATTAATAAAACCCATGAAAACTCGAATTACTCTCTTCTCTTAATTACTTAATTAGTACAATATTTTTCAAAATGTAATTTTTTTCCCCCAAAATAATTTTCCTGTAGCTATCCCTTCTATAATTACCTATACAATATATTGACCGGGCCATCTAAAAAAAATAGAGTTTTTAAATATAATTTAAGTTAATTTAGATAATATAATTTAATACCAGAATTCCACAATAGATGTTATCTTAATAAAATCATAGCAATTGCATAGGAATTCAAAGTCGTCAGTTCCACATTTTATATAATTGCCAAATACATCAGTTTTTCTGTATTCTCATTTATGTTTGATTGTTTTTGACTCGTCACCCATTAAAAGTCCATGGACGTATCAGTTCCTGATGTATCGTTGTTTTACGCGGGTGACTGTAATCGTGAGGGGTTATCCACTGGGCTCCGGAGACCAGAATAATCAAGAATCTATCATTTTAACAGACTTGTATAATTGAAGCACTCGAGGACTGAATCAGAAAGCAGCCAAGATTCTGATGGTTTAACCGATCCGTCTATATATTGCTCTCCTCTTATTCTTTGATACAAGGAAACCAACAACCCTAGACAACAATGTCAGCCTTCATAGACCTTGTTAATGAGATATAATGTGTGTCCTTCACGGAGCAAGGAGGTCGATGTCTAGACTCACCGTTCCACTTGGAATGGACCCACAAGAGACTCCCTCAAAGGGAAAATAGCATACAAGAAGGTGGAAAGTAACACACATCAGGGGTTGTTGATTACTCCATGAGTATAAGTGAGCTAATCAGGTACTAATCAGGTACTTGTTCTCAGAAAAGTTATAAAGCGGACGTCTCTTCTCGATTGACTGTCTCTTTGTGTGTTTGTTGTTCTTTTTGGCTGTGCTTTTAACTATCACGTTTCACGAGCTGGCACGTGAACTAACTCTGATTCTTGTCACAATCTAAATTCCTCATATATATTTTTCATTTTTTTAAGAATGTAGAGTTCATTGGCTGTTCCTTTTTTTTCAGGCCGAGGTAAATTGCCAGGATTGAGGTGTCAGGCGCTGATTATGAAACCTCGGGTAGTGTAATTAGAGGCAAAAAGAAGAGGAAAGTTGCATCAGCCTGTATTAATGGCAAGACGTAGCCGTGGGTCCGATGCCAAGGCAAACAATTAGTCAGACGGCTCGTACTTTGCCTGTTTAAAGAGGATGAAAATGACTAACAGGTAACTCTTACCTAGCATTATACCTTTTCTTTATCTTGTATAAGGAACCTGGTACTTGCTCCCCGGAAGAGTAAACCAAGTATTTCTGTCGGCTTGGAAGCCATTCTCACTATTATCATGGTAGACTCACATGTGTCTCGCTGTTCTTGTATGTATCCCGTGCTGTATCAAGGTCTGCCTTGTATGTGATATGCGTGTTCGTAACTCAGTTAGCTTTCAGCTGCTCTCACACACACACTTTTACCGTGGGGTCATGTAGCATCATGTTACGGGACCCCACCGCACTCCCACCTCTCCAGGCCAAGATCCTTCACAATTGTCCCCCCTGGGCCATTGGCAAACTAGAACTGGTAGTATAGGGAAGATATTGACTTGGGCCAAGAATGGAAAGATAAGAGAAAGTGACTTTGGCAAAGGAGAAACATGGTGAAGAATTATTATACGGGAGAAGGAGAAAAAGAAAGATGATAGTGCAAGGAGATTTGGCTAGTGGGGTAAGAGATTAGTGTGGCGGAGCGCTAATGATAAAATGAGAGGAGATTATACTGAGGAGGAAAAGGTAGAGATAATTACAAGGTGCAGGTGAGGTGACGAGAGATAATGGGTGGCAGGGAGAGACAGTAAAAGTGAGCGATAATGACATGGGGTGAGGCAAAAATAAAGAGACATTCTGAGAACGCCACCAATTACTATAAGTAATACGATAACTAGGAAAAGTCACTTTAAAGAGATAATGACACAGAAGAAGGCAAAAGATACCATCTAGAGACTATAGAAGAACGCTCTCCATATTTCTAATTCTCCACTTGACAGTAGAGCAGAAGAATGTTGAATTCATGAGACTGTTATCAAATGGCACACGTCTAAAGTAAAACAAATCCTTCAATTTTATTAACTCGGAATCTGAATTTAGTCCAAGAATTTTTTTTTATGTTCATCATGCAATTTGGTTTTATCTAATCTTGCCTGTGTTGAAATAGACTTTTGAGATAGCTTTTCAAGATAAGGATGGATTTCAACATCTGGTAGGCATTACAGGTCAAAAGATCCCTGGGGAGAAGCCAAAGATCACATTCCCCATTGAGATATTAATATATATTTTTTTGGTGCAGAGGTCGTCTGCTTCTGCATGGAACAATGAGCATAAAACTTTACATAAAGTGCTGCAAGATGGAATGGAAAGGAATTATGGTTTATCACATTATATTTCACAAAACCAGGGTCGGTCTTAGTACCAGGCAGCCCAGTCAGCTACCTGGAGCACCTGAATGAGGTGTGTACAGAGGCAGGTGCCCTGGGTGCACATGTGTGTGTGTGGATTGAGTGCACAGGATTAGAATAAGTGTTGGGGGGTGTCAGTGTACAGTGTTAGAAAGAGTGTGGGGTGTACACTATTAGAGTGTGTGTTGGAGTACAGTGTTAGACTGTGTTAAGTGTCAGCATACTGTGCAGAGTGAATGTGTGTGGGGTGTGAGTGTACAGTGTTAGAAAGAGTGTGGGGTGTACAGTGTTAGAGTGAGTATGTGTGTTAGTGTACAGTGTTAGACTGTGTTGAGTGTCAGCGTACTGTGTTAGCGTGAATGTGTGTTTCCGAAACCTCAATTAGTTCTTTTTCAATCTGAATTGTTTTGGGGTTTTTTTCTGAAAAAATTGAATTTAAGAGAAAACCAGATGTATATTGAGAAAGAGAATACAAGTCAGTTTATAGGAAGGACATTTATAGGAAGGACATTAAGTTTAGTTTAGAATATGATGGGTTAAAGTGTTCTCTGATTTACAAGATGCCTCCTCAATTAACTGTCTCTAGGGAGGCCGGGAAGCTGTATGAGTCAGATTGGCAGCACAAAACATTCAGTACGAGTGTCCTGTTACCAGCAGGGTGGGTAGACTACTTAAAGAGTCAAGCCCTCCCTGCCTATGTATCTATTCTACTGTGTACCAGCAACAGAATAACGCTCGAAGAAACCGCTTGATGGAATACTTGGGAACACTTGAGAACGGTTTTGTTAATGGGCCTCTGTATAATAGATTGTTAGCTCTGTGTACCAGAAACTGTGATTGTAAGTAGCCCCTATGAACATATACCCCAAAGCATTGACAACTTGATAACTGATTGACGAAAAGGTGTAATAACACCAAATCTCAGGTTCTAGCCTGAAGCTCCAGCTTTGTTGTCTTATGTTACATTTCCGTTACAGGTTTACGATGTATCCAGTTCCACGCGCTATACATTTAGTTCATATACATTGTTTCTGCGGCCTTTATTTAAATTACCTTCCACATATTTGTCCTGAATACATGTATTTAATTCACTGCCATTCTGGTAATTGCCTTGGTGGGCTATTGGTGTCCTAGAATGGACTTCTAGTCCCACGATCACAATGCTCTATTACTATTATTCATTGATTTATATAGCACCAACATATTCCGCAGAGCTGTACAACAATGGGGCTTGTTCTGTGCTAGTCAAAAAGTCCAAATCGATTGTTTATTTCCAATAAAAGAACATGAAGACACATAAATAATAATAATAATAATAATAATAATAGAATAATAATTTCAATCCTGCAGAGTAAATGAGTCAATGTTGTTTTCTATATCAGATCAAGCGTTATATATAATTGCAGGGTAACATCGCCAAGTAAACAAAAGCTTATTTATTTATTGGAGAACATGCAGTACTTAAAATTTTGGAAGCCCTGCCGTGTATTTTCCGGCATCATGGAAAAGAGAGAGGGCACACCCTGCTGGCTGGCGAACGGAGAAATCCATCAGCTAAATATATTTCCACGTTATTATATAAAGCGTCAGGTGGCTGGACCGGAAGCGAGCGAGATATTATGCTGATATAGTGTTTTCTATAAGCACGTACTGCATGCAGTCTTCAACAGCCAAGTACGATTCCATACTGCTGCACGGGGAAGGCAGAAAGGCAACAAAACTATATAAAAAAAAGATATTATTTTAGTGTTTATATTGTTTCTTTGGAAATTAGCAATTCATTGGAATTTAATGAAATCCTAAAAAATATTATTTGACCCCCCCCCTTTGGTCTTATACTTAATTTTCTCTGTTCTTGCTTGCTTTTTGGTTGGCCCCAGGTGTACCTGTTACTGGGACAGAGTAGACGGGCCAAATGGTTCTTATCTGCAATCAGGTTCTATGTTTAAAATGCAATATAGTGATAATGGTGAAGCTAAAATAAGTGAAGCAGAGATCCCTTCCCCAAAGAACTGACAGTCTAAATGTCGAATGTCAAGTTCATTTACTGTAGGGGTTGGCGACATGAGCCAGCTAATGGTCTGTTTAAGTAAACTATGTAAAACAGCCATTAAATTCACCTATATTTATTATTTGCCCAGAAGATAATTTAGGGTGTAAAATGATGACCACATGTGCTGTAACTTCCATGGTGCAGGAGGGACACCTGCCCCCGTGCCCAAAGGTCCTCTGTGCCCTGGTGGCAATTCTCATGCGCCCTCTTCTGCTTCCAGAAGTGGATGTGACATCGGACCTCCGACCCTGCCCCAGGCACCAACAATTAATTAACGCGCCGTGACCACCGCAAAACCCAATTTTTCCTATCTTAAAGATCTGCCCCCATGTTGGCGGAGGCTGAGGGCCAGTGAGCCATGAAATCATGTTCTCTGCTATGGTGGGGCAGAGAAGGACTAAGTGACGTTTCTCATGGGATGCATGGACCTTCTTGCCTCTCCCTAACTAGCGATGACTGAGGCCTCCTTGCCCTTGCAGACTGCTGAAGAATGGATGCCTTCAAACATTATGCTTCTATGACGTCGATAAATCTTCATATTTTGAAATAAAATTAACTACAATGTGGGACCGACCCAAAACAATATGGCGAACCTTTGATGGCCTCAACAGACAATAAGTCAAAAAGTTAGACTCTAGGGTTAGAAGAGTTACATGGATATATCTCACAGCACTGTAAATGCTCCCTCCCCACACGTACCAGTAACTTTACCAGTAACATACCAGTAACCTTAAATAAAAAATATATATATTTATTTTATATATATATATATATATATATATATATATATATATACATATATATATATATATATATATATATATATATATATATATTTAAAAGGTTCGTTCGTATTTTAATAGTTAATTAAAAAAAATAATGCTTTCTTTGTGCCATAACTGAATTTGTCCAACATCTTGTTTAACAGGAGATAAATATTTTTTTTATACGCAAACACAGAGGCGTTTATCTGCGTTACAGAATCTCTCCTGTTCTGCTTCTTGGATATAAGGAGCTCTGTCCGTGGAGTGGGCAAACATAAATATTAGGAGCCCGGTCTAAGTGGGTGACTTCGTGAAAGTGCAAATAAAAGAGTTGGCTTTGGAATTTCCTGTAAGCATGTTCTCCTCCTCCTGCTCACATTCCTAATTCTTCATAAACACCCAAATGCGATCGAGCGCTCCACGTTATAATGTGGAAAAATGTTCCGCGAGTGTTCGCAAAAAATTCTATATAAAAGAACGGGCAAACTCTTTAGGGTAATGTTTTTTTTTTTTTCGCTGGGTGGATTTTGAGGCTAAATGTACGGATCAAATCTTTTTTTTTTTTTTTTTTTTTTTGCCCTAAACATGATTGAAGCAGATGTTCATTTGCTAAGGGGATGCAAATCCTTTTGATAAATAACAGGGAGAGTTAATAAGTAACTTGTCCTTCTGGCATTCTGCAAGACATTGAGAACATTAGTGTGCGACTCACATGATAAACTAGAAATGCTTGCATAATAACATATTAAACGGAGGGAGGCAGCAGGCTGTAATCTGGTGACATTACATTATATTAAGTGTATTATTAAACGTGTTCTGATAGCTTTATGCATGATTGATTTGGAGATATTGGTAAATATGTACTTAGATATCTATTTTTTGGCCCTATGCATACAGGAGGGGGCCCAATATATTAAAGGGGTCCTTTGGCGTTCACAAATATAATCATAATTACATAAATATATTGAAATTGCCAATCTACAAATTGTGGTTTGTTTTTGTTTCTCAATCGGTGCTTTGGGAGTATTTGGTTTAAAAGTTTACACTAGAGATGATGAAATCCATGGCACAAGGTCACAGAACTAGCATTAGAGTTCATGTTTTGCCCTGATGTTATCTCGACTTCACTTGCAAGGCTGTAAGAGCGAGCTGCCACAAAAGAGGAACAATAACATAACAAGAAGGGAGAAACAGCCTAATAAAGAGGAAGAATAGAGGAGATTGTGATAACAGGAAGTTAACAGGTTAACAGGAAGTTAAGATTCTCCGATACGGGTAATGCTGGTTTCTAACACAAACATTTTGCCTATTTTAATCTGCAAACGCTATTATATTTTGAGTATGGAAAGGTAAAATCTACAAAAAGTGGACAAAAAGTCCGCTATTAAGCATATTAACAACACTGCCGCCCACTGGTGAAAATGTGCTATTGCGCTTGGCATAAACATACTTAGCCTTTTAAAGATAGAGATATAGGTGCGGATGGGAGAGTGTGCTATACATTGCATGATTGATAACACATATAATTTACAGCAGGGGTTCTTAACTGGGGGATCCACTATCCATACCACTTGGGCTTATGGGAACCAAATAATGGGGACGCTGTTATTAATACGATAATGGCGAAGGAGGTATGGGGCATATTGGGCAATCCATTGGGGGGGTCTGTTATTGTATAGAGGTTAAGAACCCCTGACCTATAGTGTAATTGTGACATCTGCACATCTTTAGATAATCCCTGCAATCTAATGATGTCACGTGTGCGAGGTTTGAATCCACCCTGGCTTTATCAGAGATAATATAACAATAATTGTACGCTGGCTCAGTGGGTGATAGGTTAATAGATTATGCCTGGAAACTCATGCAGTGAACGGAGGAAGGATGCGGGGAAAATTAGAGGAAAATCAGAAAAGATATGGGGAAAAAACACATACACAGTGCAGATGTTGTGTAACTATTTCACTGCCAGATAAGGGGGAAATCCTTTACTTTGCAACATCTTCAATTGTTCCTAATATCCAAAGACCGAAATTATGGAAGATTAGCCCTGATTTAAATTGCAACATTTTTGTTTCAATATTCTGTGTTTTTCTAAGCCTATATTCACTAAACAGTGTGATAGCATTGATAGATTTATTCACTTTAAACTGATTTGGAAAGGTTTTGAACCAGTGAGAAGATCCCGGCCCCCCAATGAGTTTCTCTGTAGTTAAGGAATCTGTGACCCGTTCGTCTCTTCAGTAGGAAGAGATTTTAATGGAATAAGAAATGGAGAGAATGATGTCATTGGTGTAAAATGAATGAATTTAAGCAAATAATAGAGCAATCCCGTGGGCACAACCTCTTATGTAATATGCAGCATTTTTTTTACTTGGAATTGTAAGGGTAGTGTATACTGAAACTTTGGGGTTAATACATAAAAAGTGATTCTGGTGAAAAGTATCACCATGGCAACCAATGGAATGGCCCAATTAGCAGGAACAATGCATCGGATGGTGATAAGACTATTTTTTACACTTTACACCAGAATGACTTATTTTGTAAATACACCCCCTGAATCACATTTTTCTGTGTGTATAATGGTGTATAATGTCCACATTTGTTACTTTTTCTTAAAAATGCCGGCACGTTGTTATATACGACATAAAGCACATATGCTAGGCTTTTACCTGACATAACCTCCAAAGCTTTACCCGTTGAGGAAGTAAGACATTTTACCGCAAGGATTATAGGAGATCATAGTTTGCATAAAGCTGCAGATTTATGTTTTCCAAATGAATTTTTATTTACCAGAAAGACACAAACATATGCCTCGTGCACATAAAGGGCGTCATATTGCACGGGACACTGCCGCTAGACAGACACTGTCCCAAAGAGCTTACAATCTAAACAGTAACTTACCATTAACCATAGAACATAGAAACATAGAATTTGCTGTCAGATCAGCCCCATTTGGCCCATCTAGTCGCCTGTTTCTCCTGCTGTAAAGACCTTAACCAGTCGTTGGTCTCGTCTTAGATTCAGGAGCCGTATGCCTATCCCATGCATGTTTAATACCCTCACTGTATTAACCTCTACCACTTCTGCTGGGAGGCTGTTCTATTTACCACCCTCTCAGTACATTTTAACCTCTGATACTCTAGATTTAGATTATAGCCTCTTCTTCTAACATTTTCCCCCTTGAAATGAACTCCCATTCTGTACTTTATTAAACCCCTTTAGGTGTGTAAACATTTCTATCACATCTCCCCTCTCTCTAATCTCCTCCAACCTGTACATATTGATTTACCTTTAGTCTTCTCTGAATTTGTTTTATCCTGCAAATCATTCACCTTAATCTTTCTTGGAAGGTGTTTAGCTTTGTTTTTGTGCACAATACCCAGAATCATAGTATTTTTTATCTATAAGAGATATATATATATATATATATATATATATATATATATATATATACAGTGTGCATGTTCTGCATCTGTTACATTGTTATTAATATTGTTTTGCTTTAAAAGGAAACATAAAAATCTACAGAGCCCCCCCTTCACCAGGATGTTTGGATTGGCAACAGTCATTTTTTGGAACATTAACCAGAGGGGCAGTGTGCCAGTCCCCTTAGTCAGCCTTCGCCCCCTTGTTCTTTTTAATCTGCACCCACGTCTCCTTTAAGAAGCATAACCTTTGGGAGGGGAGACTTCTGCCTACGTCACATTCCCTTCCCATTCATATAAAGCGAGCTTCCCCTGGAAGAACCAGTAGTTACACACTAGACTGGAAGTAGAAGTTGCAGCAGCACACAGAGAGGAGGAGCACCACCACCACACTGATCAGTGATCCATTGAAGGGTTAATCTTGGAATGCTGTGGATATTGGGATTAGAACTCCAAGGAAAAACCTTCACCATCTGGCAAAAGTTGGCAAAAAAACCCTCAGTGAATCAGCAAGAAGATAACCTGCAGCTTTGTGGCTAACACAGGGGGTAAGGAATCACTGAGTAATACCCTGTCCTGTTTTGTATCGTCTGAAATGAAAATATTTGGGTTAAATAATGCTAATATTGCTTATGTCTGGTCTCGAGGGCTTGTCACTGTGCCTGACACATGCTGCCCATGGATCACTGGGTCACTTGCTGCCGATCACTGCTTAGTGTTTTTTGTTATGTTCTTTTTGTTTATTGTTTTTATTTATAACATTCTATTTGTAGAACGTTGGCACAGTTTGCAGCTATTACTATGGGGAGAATATAAAATGGACAGGATTGTAAGCTCTTTGGGGAACTTTTTCTCTTGTTAACCTTTAGGCTGATCCTACTGCACATCAGTTGTGTACTTCCTGACTTATTTTGATATGTATGTATGTATGTATATGTGTGTGACACAGCTTTGTCCTGGTTGGGTTGGAAGGGGAGAGAGACCCCTCTTGTTTGTGAATATTGTTCATGTTGTCTGCTCCCTGCACAGCATGTCACAGATTTAAACCTCTCTCCATTCGTTTACTCTGATTTCCCTGACACGCTAGTTCGTTACATGTTTCTAGTATCTGCTGATTTATAACAGAATTCGGTGATACAGGGTCCTATAACTAAAATGTTTTAATTTAATAAGCAGGGGTTTAAAAGTTATTAGAAATGCAGAACAGTCCATTGCTTCTGTTTACATGTACTTTGTTGTATGGACTTACACATGCATATGTGTGTGTGTATGCATGAATGTGAGTGTCTATATGTTTTCTTCTAACATATACATTCTTACTGGTATTAAAGAAGAAGAATCGATCTTTATCTATTTTTTGAGTTCTCTATCTAATATATATGCAACTAAAAACTTGTGTGAAACACTATACAATTCTGTTTTACAAAAGTGTGTGTATGTGTAATATATATATATATATATAGTTTTAGCCATATTACCCAATACATGTGTAAAACATATATATATACTTTTGTAAAACAGAATTCCCCCCCCAACAAAAGCAATGTTGCCCTATTGTAGAACATTATAGACCTCTATAGATTTGCAGTAAAGCACTTTAATCCAGCTATTGTTCGACTCAAAGTTCGCTGTTGTTGGAAATGAGGCAAGATCCGCAGGTAGTTTCATCGCTGGAAAGAGAAATCCCTCCAAAATATTAGTCTGAAATATTCAAAAGGCAGAGAGGTTGCTGCGGCTTTAAGGGGGTGTGTAAGTGGCTAAAGGTGCACCTGCCACACAGGTATGACAAGAATGGTTACTAAGCAACTGTCAGGGGTGAAGAAAGGTGAGGTCGGCTTTTTTTTTTTTTTTTTTTTTTATAGGCAGGTGCCTTGTTTATTCCAGAATGTACAGTATTCTAAAGCAATCAGCATTGTCAATATGGAACATGGACTATGCACTTAGTTAACAATGCCTACATACACCAGCGTTGTGTAAAGTTCCCCATATATGGTATAAGACTGACCGAAAAAGAGAAAATAACTCTATTATAGGTATAGTGAAATAAATTACTTTCCAGATGGCTGAGAATGTGGGCAATTTATTAATTTCTCTATGTTGCTAGGTTCTGCAGTTGTATCTTCTTCTTCATAGAGCTTTTTCTATCTTTACTTAAAGGGTGCCTTTCACCAACCATTATTCTTTAACAGTCTAAAGGTTGTCCTACAATTTAGGGAAAGCCTTTTTTTTTTTTTTAGGTTCTAAACTTCTAATTATATTGATACAATTGGTAGTTGTGAGCTGCTTGCATGATTTGACAAGACTGTAAGTGAGCCATAAATGTGAGTCACTGATTATCTCAGTAAGGTGCAATGTGATCGGTGGAGTAGATTGTTAATAGGTGTTGTAACCTATATATGTTGGCGGGAGCAGAGTCATAGTGTCGAAGGCTTTTCTGGATACCTTAAATAAGTAACCAATGTGTAAATACATTCTTTCGCAGTTAAACGGCTTCCCTTCTTTGTTCAAAGTTCCATCTCTGGCGTGGGATACAGAGATATACTGCGTTGTCCTCCCGTTGAGGATGGTAGTCCATCCGTTTCTGCAGCAGAACTTTCAGAAGGTGCCATAATGACACTTTTTGTTCCCAGATTGATAAACTTTTTCCAACTCGGCAAACTATTTGTCCACGGGGGCCGGATTGAGTTACTCCAGATGAATGCACCTTTTCAATAGTTTCTTGGGTAATTAAATCCGTTCCAAAGAAGTCTGTCTAACCGTACAACATCTACCTCCTTATAGTCTCCTAAATTCTACATTATAGTAGAAACATTTTGGAATAGGACATTTTTAACCAAATCTATAACATTTTGAACAGTACTCAGACCCCCGTGTGTATCTTCTTACAATGCTTACTTTCTGTCTCACTACTTTTTAAGACATTCTTATGGAAACCTCCAGGTCTTATCCACCAATCTCTGCTGATATTTGTGTTTTAAGGCAAGGTGAGAATTATCGATTTAAAGAGCTTCTAAGGCTTGTCCACCACTAAGAAACGTATCGATTTTTTTTAAAAAACCCTTTACTATGGAATTTGGTTTTTTTGTTTTGATAGAAGTCTTGACTCTTGGATCAAGAGTCCTTGAACTTCAGCACAATTTTTGGAATTTCTTTGTCAAAGTCGTGGTTGACACCGTGAATGATCGAAGGTTTTGTTGAGGCCGCTTCTGAACAACCGTTACTCTAATCGTGTGTTATAGTAATTCAAGCATGTTGCGTTTAGTGTTTACTTTGTGTTGACCAAATGCCACGAAACTATAACTTAAAGGAGCTGTTCCACATATGGTGCCTCCTAAAATATCCTGACATAAGTTCTGCATCCTGTAGACAAGTTATTTTGTTTTTTTTTAATGCTCCTTGTCTCTTAAAACCTTGTTTAAAAGTTTATTGGAATACTACAGTTGCCTAGCAATAGAGTCCTGTCATTCCTTCAAAGCCCTCCCCTTTGTATTACATCACGGCAGTCTGACCACCAGCAGCCACTCCCACTGACCATTTCATGCTCATGCATGTGAAACGGCACGGCTTTACAGAGCCGCTTTTACACGGTGATGGCCAGTAAGGTGTTCTGTGTGATAGGTGTGATGAGAGTGAGTTGAAGAGCTTAAAAGTAATGCCCCTTCTGTGATGCTAGAAATGGGCCGGCTGTGAAGACAGACAGGATTTAGCGGCCCCGCTGAAAATACAGTAAAATTATAGGATTTAAAAATGGAATAAGATTATTTAACCCCTTAAAGACAATGGGCGGTCCCTAAACCCATTGAAAACAAAGCATTTTGAGCCCGTACATGTGCGGGCTTTGTCATTAAGGGGTTAAGATCCATAATAATATAAAAATCTAGGAATGTTGGGGGGGGGGCAGCGGATGCCGTTTAACGTTGGAGAGACCTATATTTGGTCCACGATGGTGCTTATGAAATTTTCAAATTTCCCTCGGTTGCTATGGTGATTTCTGCAGATATAGCTTTTTGCTCTGATGGATATGGCCCCATTTTTAGTTTGGTTTTTTTGTAAGATTACACACTGTTTTTTTTCATGTAAGTATTTTGGTTTCCTTCCTCGTGTCTCATTAATGAATTACTAGAGTGTGTCAGGCTACCTGCGTGCAAATAGGTCACAAAACCCGATGACAGTGAAAACAAGTTTGCAGAAGGATGCATGCATCACCCGAAATAATTGTGTCATTGTTTGACTACTTCGCCAACATAGGATTCAAATAGTCTAAATAACCCCTTGCTCATTCATTTGTATTTCCTCCCCATTAGTCATAAAAAAAAAAATAAAAAAATACTATAGTAAGTCATGGGTGTGGGGTGTAAAGATGAAATAGGTGAACTAAAAATACTCACCAACACCTTAGAGCTGAAGTACAGTATGGATAAAGAGGCTGAGGTTATATGACTGCAACTCCCATGATCCTCAGCCATTCTTGAAGCAGGTGGAGCTAGTAACGAGAGGGTAAGTTTTGAAGTCTTAACTTCCTTTCCTATCTTTCAGCGGTATCTCAAGAGGAATCCCAAACTGGGCCATTCCTTTCACGCTCAGCCTTCTGGCTGAGGATTCTGGGAGTTGATGTCTACAGTAGCTGAGGATTGCATATGACTGCATACACCCCTGTTTGTGTTACACGTAATAACTGAGAATGTTCCCTTCTACGTGTATAATTACGAATGTTACAACATTAGATTTCTCTATCCGTATCCTATCTGCACCTCTCTTTATTACTCCTAATTCCTTTAATCATTAGACTTCCTATGAAAATTATAAATACTCTCAAATGATCTCCTCCCCGAAAATTCAAATAAAACAAAAGCTTCCGGTGACTTCTCGGTATTGCTTGTTGCTAAAAGAGGTCATCGTGCAGGTCTTTGGTCCTGATTTACGAAACAGAAGGCTACGTATCAAAGAAAATCACAGAATAATGAAATGCACCTTTTTGTCATTAAACTATTGCCTAGCCACGACCGCTGAATCCAATAAAATGTTATGCCGTCATTGGGCATGGGTGGGAGATGCGTATTGAATAACTTCCACTTTAAATATGGTTTTTTGGGTTAAATCGAACAAAAGTCATTTGTGACACTTATACCCGGCTTATCGAGCCGTCGGCCGCGCTCGTGTTATAAGAGGCCGCTGGCCTTAAAGTGCCAGGGCCGCCCTGTCCTCTCCACCGGACCAGCATCCTTGGACTCCAAGAGCAACGTCATGTGCATCTAGAAGAAGACTTGTCCATTGTTGGGCCTCTTGAGTCCTGAGAGCCATCTTTAAGCCATGGTATCATTATTCCATTAGCACACCACTCATCTGAATGCCTTCAGCAAGGCCTTTATAATTGCCTCCACATCATTTCCTTTATCTTCAGACCCAAGGCTTTGTTTACATTCTTCTACGACCATAATGGCCCAAATAATTATCCGGTACAGATAGCGAAAGGTTTCCGATTCCGCAAATGCTATCGGCGTTTCGCATTAACATTTCTTGGAAGGCTGAAAGCTTGGGGGCCGGACCCTCTTCCCCCTGAATGTATCGGATCGTCTTTGTCTGTTCTACTTTTCTCAGACTCTTTGAATGCATGGACCACAAGAAGTGATGCGGGAATAGTTGGAGATGCATAAATAATGTGCAAATAATATTATCTTAACTTTTTCTAAACAAAACACACACACTATATATATATATATATATATATATATATATATATATATATATATATATATATATATATATATATATATATATATATATATATATAAAAAATAATAATAATAATAAAAAAATTATATAATATATATATATATATATATATATATATATATATATATATATATATATATATATATATATATATAAAAAAAAATAATAATAATAAAAAAATTATATAATATATATATATATATATATATATATATTTTTTTTTTTATTTAATGCATTTCCAAATAGTTACTGAGACTTAAAAAAAAATAAAAAAAAATAAAATAAAATAAAAATATTGTGCTCTAACTTTTTATACACAAAGATGGCTGAAATTAAAAATGAGTGGCCTATTACCGCCCCAGATGAGGCGTCTTGCAATACAGTGCCTCTCCTATTTAATTTGTGACTGCAGTCTTTCATTAATAATACCAGCAACATATCAAGGTGGTTTCTTTTAATTACAGGAGAATAAAAGCCATATAGATCACTCCCTTAATCTAATATATATATTAAAATAAATAAAAAAAATGTGAAGGCTGTGGCAATCCAGTTCACTAACACATAGTAAAATAAGGGAATTTGCTTAATTTTATAGAAAATTTAATACAATTAAATAAATTGTATTAAGTGGTTTTATGTGCAGAATCCTTGATTTTTGAGTCTCATAATGCTGGCTGCGTTATGGACCCAAATAACATTAAATATGTATTGTATTTAGGCCTAATTTAAAAATGTAATAAATATCTATCATGATAAACTATAACTTTATTACCTGCAATATTTTACAAATTATTTTATTTTTTTTGTTCAACTGAAAATGAGGAAGAGATGAGCGTGTGTTTGTGTATTACGCGTAAGATTATATATAATCTTGAAATTACTGAAATGTAGAAGAAAATAGGTTAATTGCATGGAAATTGGCTGTTATGCTGATTTTTCTGTAGGCTTTAATTGGCATTACCACCTCTTCATTTTAAGAAATTCTATTTAGTCTTTCTCTCCCCTCCCCTCCCCCCCCATGCATGTATTCTTCGAGGGAAGTCAGGCGTTAAACATCACAGGGGCAAAGTTAAATATAAAAGGGAATAAAACATTCGGGAATACTGAAAGAATTAATGGCGGCGTTGCTGTTACACTGAATTTACGAAGATGATTTGTCAACAGCTTGCAATCATTGTCTTATTTATTTATTTTTTATTTTTTTATTTTTTTTTGTTCTGTTAAACTAGAACGTCCAGATACTGTTTCATAATACTGCCCATTCAGAATTCCCTACTGAGATCCCCAAGCAGGTCACGTCTTGACACAAAGGCTTCATTTGTCCGTCATAAGCCAAAGCTAAAGGCTTTTTTTTTTTTTTTTTTTTTTTTTTTTTCTCCTTTCCTTTTTTCCCCCCATCCTTTTACTTTCTCTCCTACAGTAGGAATGAAGCCGATTTTTTTTATTTTTTTTTTAAGTAACAAAAACTTTTATATTTTTTTTTTTTGAGTGTGTGTATAAATATTTTAAGTGTTCATTAAAAGTTTAGAATTCCACGGGGAGTTTGGAGCAGTCAGTAGTTGCACAATCACTCCGTTGAAAGAGGAGATTTAGGCTGCATTAAGCGTTTGACACATTGTAATGACTGCTAAGGTTGTTTGGCAGTGTTTTGCAAGTGGGGGGTTGGGACTCCAAGAATACCCCTAGGGCTTTGGATAGTCGTGCAATCAAACAACACGAACGTGGCAAAATGTTATCTTGCAATTTATTTTTGCATGGGAACGGATACCTGCATTATCATCTTGGAGGGCCTCGCATTATAGAAGTATTTTGAGGTCAAGATGTACTTAAAGGGACAGTAAAACACTGAAAAATAAACCTCATTCCCAGATTAGAGCTATGAATCCTGAAACCACACATAAAGATGCTTAAAAGGGACCGGTGTTTAGGTTGCCTTCCGTAATTCTATTTGCGCCGTCTGAAAAGTCTTACAAGGAGCTTCATGTATAGGTTTTGAGAGTTAAGGTAGACTTTTTTTTTTGTGTTTATTTTTGTTGCAGTACTCCAAATCTTATACGATCTCTGATATCATCATCAAATGTCTTTCCATCATGGACCGTTATCTTTTCTCACGGACAAAGCCTTGTTGCAGCTTCAGTAGAGTTTTCCTAATTCGTTCATTAGGGTCTTCAAGGAAGACCTCCCCATGCCACCCATCCGTATCGTGTCCTGTTTGTAGAACTGGTGGCACAGGCCTTTCTACCGTCTCTGATGACATCATACTGATCTGTATGGAAAGCTGAAGTGGCTTTCTGCTTTATAAATGAGTTTTTATTAGCAATACTGCATTTATACTTTTTGTTTTTGGAGCAAGATATACTGCCTACAACTCCATGCATGAAAAGGCTACTTTTTGGACCAGACTTGTATCGCTGAAATAGGCAAACATTTTCACCAGGGCCTTTTTAAAGATGATTATAAAGTCTCAGAATATAGTTAATGAGTAATAAATACTAGGCTTTTACATCATTATGTTTGACTAGGAGTCCAAGGCTGTTCAAAAAACGGAAGACTAGATGGGCCCAATGGTTCTTATCTGCCATAGAATTCTACGGAAGTCTTTAGAATCCAGTTGATATTTATGGTTATTGAGGGATGAGCTATAATAAAATATGAAATGATAGAGCCTTCGTCTCTATGAAATTCCCACCTATCCTAAAGTTATGGATCACATGATCAGTCACTTTGTTCCGACGTAAAATAAACTTGTCTTCTTTTTTTTTATGTTTATTTAGCATTTTACGTTTATTGAGTTTCCCCCCCAGACCATTTTTGCTCATTTCCGCACCCCCCCCCCAAAAAAAAATAATGGAAAAACACTTGACATCCTGTCTGCTTTTATAATGGAATCCTAGCCATGTTCTTGAATATCCTCACCATTTCCAGGTGTGGCTTCTCAAAATAATCATGTAGCTGGTAGTTTGGTGGAAACCTCCACCTCTGGTGCATATTTGAAATCGTGGGTGGAACATGTAAAATGTTCGCTTGTAATATTACAAGAATATAAAATTCTGCCGTCTCGGAGTTCTTTATGATCTCCACCCATCAGAGGAGCTTCTTTACGTTAGTCTTACACCTCCAGGTTTCTAGGATTAACTTAAATAACGTCTGAAGTTTATACAAGCCAAAGAAATCCACGATCTTACGAGTAGGAGCCGCCTGAGCTCTCCTTGTTGGTTTCTGGACCTTTCTGATTATCTTCGTTTCCGTTGACTATAATTTTAAAGCGATGAACGTAATGCTTAGTCCTGGATTTTCAAGTACAACGTTACTGAGTATGTTTACTGTCTGTTACAATGTTACACTCACCATCGTTGGGATTGTTAATCGTCTCTCGTTAATAAAACCATCCTCTTGGTTAGAATGAGTAATTAAATATTAAATTTTTTTTATATTGTTTTAACATAGGTTTGTATGAAGTTTAACTTACTGGAGCCCAGAGGGAAGATCCTTTTTAAGGGGGTGTCTTTTGTTGGATGAAGATACATGCCAGTTTAACCCTTTAAGCGAGCAACACATTGCTAAAAGCTCGGGGTCAGACTAGGGATAACGAGGCAGCCCTGGCACTTTAAGGCCAGTGGACCACTAATGACATAATTGTGGCCATGGTTTTGCCCAGTGTGCCAGATGGCCTAGACATCTTATCTAGACTCCCAGTCTTTGGACCGTATATATAATTTATATTGTACCAATATGGTCTTCATAAAGTACTTGTTGTGCATGTTTCGCGGACAGCTTATTTTATACTGGGATGTTAATGTTTTTTATTTATTTATTTTTTTCAGCTGAAGGAATGCTAACTACCTGCAAATACATATATCGGAGTACTTGTAGATAATTGCTTGAGTCCACGCAGACCAAACTACAATGACCACTGGCCTTACCGCTCAAGAAGTTCAAGTCCCACTGAAAAATGGGTTTCTGCACAATGATCGAACCATGATAAGTTCAAAGTCTTGCTGGACAAATCACAGTGAATATGAAAAGTAAGTTGGGATTCAGAATAGAATAAGTTGAACATCACTGTCCGCATCCCATCCGTGAGCGAAAAAAAACTAAATCGGGACTTCTGTATGAAAAGCGATTCTGGTGGAAAAGTCTTAATCATGGCAGCAGCTGGTGGAACGGACCTTCTGGCTTCAATGTTCCGTTGGTTATTCTCGTTACGATGACTTAAATTGGGAGAGCCAGTGTTAGTGTAATAAATTGGTAGTCTGTCCCCCACCTGTTTGCAAAATTTGCTTTTTCAGACTTTTTTCCATGAGCTTCGTGTTCTAGGTTCTAATTTTAATTGATCCAGAATCGTTTTCTATGTTTTTTAGTCTTGGCACATAGAAGAAATGTTCTTAAAGTTTAACAGTTATTAGAATCTATGCAGTGCTGTATCCGGTTACTAACAGCCCCATTAATGCCCTTTTGCAGTACATACTATGACATGGAACCCTTTTCTTTGACCTACGCATTGAAATCTCCTCCTCAGCAACATATAACATCTATTGGTAAGTGTTTCATTTTATCAACAAATATCTTATATATCTTATATTTATACATAATATATGGGTCTGTTACTTTTAAAATGTTTATTTGCTCTAATGTCTAATTTTTTAAACATTTTATTCTTTAGGTCAAATGTCAAGGCCCGTCATAATGAATGAACACTGCTGTTCTGAAAACTGCATGAAGGCTCCATGGAAGAAATCCAACTTTCTTCATCTTGGCATACCTATTGTGGAAGGTTCCTCTACGCACTGTGAAGAAGACCAAGTTGTTCCTTCTTTTAAAAAGCTTTCGGTGAATGGCGGCTCTGGTTCCGAGAGGACCCCACCTCTTACGCCTGTTAAAAATGGACCACCGCAGTTTTACTCTATCCCAAGCAGTGATCGCAGTTGCCGACCGCTCCCTCCTCTCCCGATTTCCGAAGACCATTCACTGGACGACGCGGACAGCGAGGTCGAATTTTTAACAAGTTCTGAGACTGATTTGCTCATTCAGGACGGTAGATCGTTGCCGTTTAAATACGGGGGTCCGGGCAGGCGAAGCTTCAGGGGATGCGGGCAGATTAACTATGCATACTTCGAGTCGGCACCTGCAAGCAAGCCAGCGGATGAAAACCCCGTATCTAACCAAAACGGACGTGTACAAAGTTCCAAACCTCAAAAACCAGAGCAAAACCACAGGAAGCTAAGGCGATCTCATTCGGGACCAGCTGGATCTTACAATAAACCTGCCATTCGGGTATCAAATCATGCAAATAGGACTTCTCCTAATTCTGATGAAGACAAGCCTGAAGTTCCACCAAGGATTCCCATCCCTCCTAGATCATTAAAGCCTGATTACAGAAGGTGGTCAGCAGAGGTATCTTCAAACACATACAGTGATGAAGACAGACCTCCCAAAGTCCCTCCAAGGGAACCTCTCTCTAGAAGTAATTCCCGTACTCCTAGCCCAAAAAGTCTGCCATCGTACTTGTACGGGGTAATGCCCCCTACGCAGAGCTTCGCACCTGATCCAAAATACGTCAGCAGTAAAGCTCTCCAAAGACAAAATAGTGAAGGGTCTGCGAACAAGATCCCCTGTATATTACCCATTATGGAGCATGGGAAGAAGGCCAGTTCTACACATTATTATCTCCTTCCGGAGAGGCCTCCGTACCTTGACAGATATGAAAAGTATCTGACGGAAGCTAAGGACCCTGAGCCGAAAGCTCAGTCGTGGTCTAGTGACAGTGCTATATCTTCAGGTTTGCCAAAGCCAGACCTCAAGGAAAAAGCAGACCTCATTAACAATGCCAAACGCAAACTTCTAGCCGACGTCGTTTCACCGTAGGCTTTGGGAAGAACACCCAGGAAAAGGTCATCAAACATCACAGCTCACTAGGATGTTACATTTAATGTCGTCGTGCTCTGTTGTCTGAAATACAAAGAAAATATTGAACTCTTTATTCAAATAACGAGACTATTTTCTTAAAGGAAGCCGGTCTGAGGGCACACCGAGCCTGTTGAGTGGATCCTTTTTTAAAAATAATGTTGAAGGCATTGTTTCATTAACATAAATGTGATGGTTAGGAATCAGCTGAACAAAATAACCAGGGTGTTGCTGCTACATAACCCAGTAAGGTCTATTTTCTCAGCCAACCTTGCCTATCTCCTGACTCTAGAACGTTTAGTGGTTCTACCTTTGATTTCTTGCACAGAACCGAAGCTAGATTGGAGACGGCCATTGAGGCTTTTTAGTTTTTTTTTTTGTTTTTTTTAGGTTTAGGAATCAGCATGGGTTAAGAGAGCCAGGACCCAACAAATTCCAGTTACAGCCATTTGATATGTATATATAGTGCAGTATTTCTATAGTTTTTTTTTTGTCGTATTCATTATGTTACTTGCAGTTATCTAACGTCATTATTCTCAAAAATGAATCCTTCACGCTGAATAAGTGAATTCTAATTGAAAAAGTCCTAGGACCAAGACCAATCTGATTCTGGAATGTAATTCATTCTATCGCAAAGTGATTAACTTCTCGTCTCGTCACCGTTGCAAAAGACAGGTGGAAAATGATGAGAGAGGTTTGTAGTGCTAACAAGATTGGCCTCCCCTGCTTTTAAAGCTATTAATGTTCCTGATTGATGTAGCGCAAAGATGGAACGATTTGGAATTTTCACTGAAAGTTCTTAATTGGAATGGTCTTCATTCACCCACCCATTTAAGGACAACTGGCATACGCAATGGTTTGCCAACCTCTCCCTAATATGCTTTTGTTATTTAGTCCAAAGGAAGATTGATATGAAGAAAATCCAGTGTTCTAATTTTAAATCTATTTGGCGTATAAGTGTTTTTCCAAGATTGTCATTAAATTCACACTGCTTTTAGCTGTTCATTCCTACTTTGTTTTCATTCTTCGCTAGCGTGTTATTAATAGACGCGGAGCACAAGCTGGCCTTGTGTTGCTGTTATCTGTTCAGTATTTTTAGTTTTCCGTCGGCTTCCTATATTTCTTAAGCAAGTCTCAAAAAATCAGTGACGTGCAAGGTTTCGGAGAATCTTAACGAGGCTCTGGGACATTAGCAGTAAGCTGATTGCCAAGGTTAACAATGGGGTTATGTATGTACATTCGCATGTGTGCTTATAGTTCAGATACTTACACACAGTCACATATACGGTTTCTTAATTTAAACCTTTTAATCTTAGAAACAGGTTCCAAACATTAATGAGGCTCATATAATAATTAGAACTGAATGGCTGCGTGTGAATTTTTTTAAATTTTATCTTTAGTGTAGAATTATGTGATTTCACAGATTTATTCTTATAATACATACAGTAAAATCTCAGATATCGTACGCATGCTTACTTTAGGACATGAATTTGAGAAAACATTTTATATACAGGTCATGTTATTTTGTATCTGTGTGTCATTTGCCTCTGTTTTTCAATTAACCCCTTCAAGGCCCTATGGATATGCCATTAGATTCTGAGAAAGGTGTCAAGATTGTTGCCCTTGTAGACGACCTGAGCGTACGCATTGAGATCAGGAGTGCAGGGCTGTGGATGCCTGTTTCTAGATCATCAGCGTGCTGGGAGATCAAAAGGAGAAACAATAAATTCCAGAAAAATAGTAATGCCTAGAAGAAGTAAGAAAAATAAATTAAAAAAAAATAGGGTACAATGGCAATGTCACCATAGACAAAAATAAATGTTTAGTAATTTACTTTCTACTTTAATATTTTTAATTATATATATATTTATAAACCCATAAATATGATTTCAAAAGAGTTTTTCCTAAAATAAATAAAAAAACTGCCATGTTAGATAGTACACTAAAAGCAGAAATAGAGTCCCGGTTTAACAAATATATGGTAAAAAATTACAGCAAAAAATCTCTAGTTTTGTCTTTAGTATATTAAAAAAATAAAAAATAAAAAAAAATTTGTCTTTGAAGGATTAAAAGGAAAACGAATCTGCATAATCTATCTGAGATTTTACTGTGTGTGTTTGTATATAAATACGCGATTGCCAAAGGAGGCCACTTTACTGAATCCGTGCCCAATCTCATTTAACCCATTTGTGCCTGGGGATTGTTGGAGAGAATGACCCATTTGTATGAGAGTGTTTAGAGTTAAAAAATAACTAAATATTAAAAAAAAAATAAAAAATCTAATCTTTTATGTATTTAGGAAACAGATATGGGCCAAACAGGAGGTTTAACCCCTTAAGGACAATGGGCGGCCCCTAAACCCATTAAAAACAATGCATTTTTAGCCCGTACATGTACGGGTTTGTCATTAAGGGGTTAAAGTCTTTTTAGTGGCAGAATGATACATAGCGGAGTGGAGTGAGTTTCTCGGCCTCTCTGGCACTTAAAGTTAACAACTTTTTTAAATTCATTTTTATCTTTCCAATGGTAGGTTTGTGCTTGCGTCTTTTTATTTTTATTTTATAACAAAGCTTCTTTCTGTATGTGTATTCGTAGGCTGCTTTTCCACTTTAGATCTAGTGGGAGGAAAAAATGGGGTGGAAAATAGCAGTTTTCTTTCCTCCATCTCATAGGCTGTATAAATGTTTGTAACGGAAGAGGTGCTGCTGGTTGACCCGTTCAGTGCCATAAGGGGGGGGGGTTGAGATGCCCCCTCTTTAGAGGGGTGGAATTTGCTGTCTCTGGCGCACAAGGGGTTAAAAACAGGTACAATGTTGTATTTTGTCTGTTCATAATCCGGTGATACACAAATACTGTTTACAGTTTGAAACTGATATGTATGGTGTGAAAAAAACAAAAACCTATTATTTAAGTTACCATATTTCTTATTTTTTTAATACAAAACTAAATGAAGGTATAAATGTTATGTTAGCGCAAATGCACTGATATTACTGCATATGTACAGTATTTGACAAGGAATGATTTTGCTCATTTTGTTGTTTTTGGATAATACTGTGTGTTATCATGTCTTGAAAATTAATAAAGCTATAATCTTATTTATGACACATTTTTAACTGTGCCTGTTGCCTTTTTTAACATAGAAATTATGGTTCCATTTTTATTGGCGTGATGGAGCCCTGAGTGCATGGGGCAGGGGGTGGTAAGAGGCTTATGAGGAACCTACCTGCAACTCTGCATGTAACCACCAGGGTGTCTACAGTAATAAGCGTCTTATGCAACAAGTACACCATGACTGGATCCTTTTTTAAATGCCCTTTTCCTGAATGTGGTGCAGACATAATGCACATTCTGGGTTTTGCCTCATTGTTTTGAGCCGCCATGTTGCCAGCTCGTTGCCAAGGCTGATGGTTGGCAGCCGCCCTCCTGCCAACTCTTATTTCTTTTAACGATTTAGGTGTAATTAATAAAATTGTCGGAACTGATTTTTTTTTTTTTTACATGTACAGCGTCGTATCTGTGGGTTCCAGCGTCATACATGCCATATCTCTCGCCACGTGGGATTTCATAACTAAAGAGACAACGAGGACGCGCAATAGACGGCATTCCAGCGTGACGCTTCTTGATTGATCAATATGGTAATCGGAACGATTACACCCATGGCAACCAGCTAAATGTTGCTGCAGATTGAATTTATCCACTGGTTGCTATGGTGATGAGACCACAAATAAAAATACAAATATCTACGTGACGAAAATAGGAGCACTGGCAGGACTTCACATTAAAGCACAAAAATGTTTTACCATCTCAACATTTCGGTCTCCTACACGGAGCCTTCATCAGCACATACCATACGATGGTACTTTAACACGCAGTCTTCAACATAAAAGAAGGGCTACAGTAGAAGCTGCAGCTCTGCAGTTGCTCTTCTTTCCTGGAAGCAGCCAATGAGTGATAGGAAAGCACGCCCGGCGGTCGGCACATGAAAACGGGGGTCTGAAAACACCCCGGCCCACGGTGTTCGTAGGGCACGGATACAAAATAGATGGGGGGAGGGCAAATATATATATATAAGGGGGGCTCTGCGTTTGCAAGATGGACGCCATTAGCATTAAAAGGGACCTCTCCTCTTTAAAGTGTATTAATTTGTTACCTGTAAAAGACGCCTTCGCCCAGCAGAGGCTCGGAGTGACGTTTATTTACATGGTGTGTGTATATATTTTCTAACTACACGTCTCAGGCACTCAGCTGTTAACGCTTACACAAAAAGCAGGATGGTTTTGTCATCACGATTATCCACCTAGGGGTGCGGGCTTTTAATGAGATTACACCAGAATGGGTGTTACGTTCATCAGAAATAAGAAGTACCTCCCTGCCGTGGTGCAATAAATGCTCACACCCCGCTCCGGCTCGGCCGGGACAGTCTGTATGTAGAGCGGCCAGGAGCGTGTTCAGCATGGCGTGACATTCATGCAACAAAGGGACACCTGACACGCATTCATATGACAGATGAGCGGCCCCTTTAAATTACCCCCCCATATGTATTTGCCCCTTTCTCTGCCCCCCCAGCTAGTTGGCTTGCAGGAGACGTGGTCAGCGCTGCCCCATCTGCACCAGAAAGACTGCTAATTCTGTTAATACGTATCACGCCGTAAGTGAGAGTTTAAGTATCGTGCCTCTCCGGGCCAGACTGGGGTAAAAAAATGGCCCCGGCCCTTTAAGGCTAGTGGGCGATAATAACGTACGTGCTGGACACGTGTGTATCCTGCCCCGCGTGACGGGGGTCTGCCACAGAAATGGCGATAACCATACATAGGAGGCGCCATTTTGTCTTCTTTGCCCAATGGCCATTCCATTTCTTGCTGCTAATTACCCTCGATATGTTTAACACGGTGCTTTTCTCCACTGGTTACAACATCTCATACACCGCCGGTGTGTTTCATAAACTTTCCATTATGCAAGCGGCATGGCTGGCACTCACGCGGATGAACTTTCATTGAAGTAGGTGTATCCGGTGGCTCTTTGTAGCTGCCTAGATAGATGCACACCCAAGGGACCAGAATTACTCACCTTAAATGAATATTCAACATTAAAGGTCCTTAAATCTGGACAAACCACTCGCTGTATAGCCTGCGCCTCAATTTATAAATATTAATTACAAAAAATTTAATATTTATTTTTATGCTGAATTGCTTGGTTTAAATTTTATTTAGGGAAATAAGAAAAAAAATATATATAAAAAAAAAAACCTGATGATAATCCATAAATCAGGACAGTATCTACACTGATTGTTTTTTTAAATCTTAAATTCCCGTTAGGCTAATGGTTTGTTCCGTGCCTATGGCCTCTTACGACAAACAGGAAGTAAGACGTGACAAACAGGCACTTCCTATAACATAGATCACAACTTGTAATATTATGATCGTAAGGTAGGCGCTAGTCTGGAGGAGGCATGATTAGCTCCTCAGGGGTGGGGCTAACAGCACACCACCAAGCCACAGGAGGGCTAAGCCTTCCCAGTGTGTAAATAAGCCCCACGTGCGGCTAACCATAAGAACCCCCAGCTGCCCCTTTTTGTCCTGGACAGGGCTGGGTTCTCTGTAAGACAGACTGAGTTTGTGTTCCATTTAAAAATGGGAGAGGCTTCCTGTTAGCTCCTCCCATTTCAGAGCATGACTTGCCTATATCCAGGCACACCCTACACGTTTTTATCGTTATCTGTTTTTAAGGGATTCCCACCCATTTTCCACTTATACCTCGCCCGTAAAACCTGTATATATCATAAATCAACGGTGGCGGTTAAAAAAAAAATAAGACTTCAATTATTTAATTTAAACTCTTGTGGAATTGCTAATGATTATAGATACAGCGCTGCGGAATATGATGGCGATATACAAAGCAATAAATAAGAAATAATGCAGCATTGCTTATACATATCCCCAGTGAATGGGGCCATGTGCTCATTCTATCCTAAGCTATGTAAAAATCTATACAGTACGCTCCAACTCTACGATACGCCTCTATGGGGAAATAAAAGCTATTAAAATAATACGTATTCATCTTTGGTAATTAGCAAATTAGACACACCTCACCTCATTATAAAGAAATGAATGAAGCTGATGTAATATTGTGGTCTGGCTCAACACAATAAAAAAAAAACTCCTTGAAAATCTCCACCATGTTTTTCCCCTGATTACTTTGGAAATTCTGCAATCTTTAGTGATTATGTCAGCATAAACCAATACTATTTGACTCTTTACGTTAAATATAAAAATGCAAATCTAACCTGTGAATTTGATTTTGATGTAGCAATATCTCCCCCTGCTGGGCAGTCGGCGTACTTCAGCTAGACTTTCTAAAAGAAAAATATTCAATATGGAAAACATATTAATTGTCTCAATAAACATGTGATGTTGGATTTATTACAACATGAAATTTAATTTCAACCAGCCCTTGATCTATAGATCCGGAACCATATGCCTATCCCGTGCAGGTTTAAATACCCTTACTCTGTCCATCTGCCACCATCTTAGGAAAGTAAATAAGGTGTGAGTGCGAACACACATAAGATGACATTTTCCAAAAATGTACATTAGGATCTTTAGATCCATTAAAATTATATGAAAGCGATCAGGAATCCAGCACAGATGGGGTTAATGTTGTAAATGACTATTATAGCTGGAAGCAGATGTTAAATGGAATCTCTTCAGGGGCGTCCAGAGGTCCTTTATCATTCCCATCACTCCTGTGTTCCAATGGCCCTTTATCACTCCCATCACTCCTGTGTTCCAATGGCCCTGTATCACTCCCATCACTCCTGGGTTCCAATGGCCCTTTATCACTCCCATCACTCCTGTGTTCCAATGGCCCTTTATCACTCCCATCACTCCTGCGTTCCAATGGCCCTTAATCACTCCCATCACTCCTGGGTTCCAATGACCCTTTATCACTCCCATCACTCCTGTGTTCCAATGGCCCTGTATCACTCCCATCACTCCTGGGTTCCAATGGCCCTTTATCACTCCCATCACTCCTGTGTTCCAATGGCCCTTTATCACTCCCATCACTCCTGCGTTCCAATGGCACGTTGTGTTCGCTGATCCAAGTTTACGTTTAAAAGTCTAATTGATCGTTTGAAAACCCTTCTGCAATTATGTTACAGCCAGAAACGTCCTTGTTTTCCATGAAAACAGCTCAGTGACCCCAAACCTCTGAACGGTAGCGTTTGCAGCAGATCAGCTGTAAGTGCGATGGGTCAGTACAGGTCCCCTTTTGCCCGGTCCCAAAACCTGTAGATGAATCTCTATAAGCTCTTAGTGGATGGGTGCGACTGCCACACACATTCTCTGGGGCCTTCATTATACAAAAGCATTATAATAATGTTATTAAATAACAAGTAACGCTATGGTTACATCGTTTAACAGGTTTATAATTAGACGGTGTTAAAAAAGGAAGCCCAAATTATTTTTCCTTAGGGGCCCCTCCTGTTCATACATCTATGGCTAACTTGGATGAGATCCAGACTCCAGAAAGAATCTTAACACTGACCAACGTCTAAATAGTACAAACTATCTGCAGTATCTCCGTTTCCAATTGTTTAATTTATTAACCACACCGACAACTTGGTCTATGGATCAGGCGAGTTTTATTTTTTTTATTTTCGCATTTGCCAAAACATCGCTCTCGCTCATTAAGTGCCATTCAGTTTATGTTGCTCAAAAGCTTAATTTCGGATCGCCAAGCAAACCTTATTTGATGGAACAGACGGTTGTGAGTTCATACAGTATGAGAATAAGTGCTTTAAAGACAGGAGACAGAACTCTTACTAGAACTCTCCGCTATAAGGACTACTAAGTGCAAGATTTGGGGCTAAGGGTCCACGGCTCCGTTAATCTTTCAGTACCAAGGGAGCCTTGACTTGATCGGCCACTTCACGCCCGAGTAAGCTTTCCACGATTGCCAGGGCAAACTCAAAGCTGGTACCGGGGCCGCGGCTGGTGATAAAATGCTCATCCTTCTCCACTCGGTTCTCGGAGTACTTATAATGCTCTATAAAGAGAAAACACAGACCCGATTAAGCTTAATAAGCGCAGGCGCACTGATTAACTTAGAAAGCCACATTTATCCAGGAGATAGTTGCCAAGCTGGTAATATTCATGGATGTGTTAGAGTTTGCAGACACCTTGGACACGCGCACTGCAGTCATCCAGACTTAAACCACGCTGGGCAAACCCGGCTCTCTTACCTCCGCTCATCATTTTGTCCTTAGCCAGGGGGTGCGTGGTGACACGTCTTCCAAAACCTATCCCGTGGGCCAGCAACGCCGTAGGTCCTGCAACACAGAACAGATACTTTCATGAGAAAAGGCAGCAAAGAGTTAATCACCAGGCTCCCGCTGATCGGAGGAGCTTGCGTTTTACCTGCGCAAATTGCTGCAATGAGCCCTTTCTTGGAGTCCTGCTCTGTAAGCACTTCCTTCACCGCCGGAGACTACATCCACATAAAAAGAAAAAGAAAAAAGCCTATTAAAAAAAGGAACCCAACCATCCCAACGCGAGCAGAGAATAAAAATTATATGCAGATATCGATATGGCCCGGTGCCATTACCCCACTTGGACCTGCGGATTTAAAGTTCTAGCCAAGTCCGTCTTATGTAACACACACTCACACACGCTAACAGTCCCATTACACATACTGGAAGCGTGTGACGTCCGTTACAATGAATCATAGCAGAAGGGTCAATGGTTCTCTTTAAAGGGACAGTAACGCTTTTTTATGGTAATCAGCGACACAAAAGCTGTTTGCATCATCGATTCCAGTCTTTCCGCTTCCTAATTTCCGTCCTCCGATGCAGCCTCCGCTCGGGATCGGCCCGAGATGTTCCTCGTTCGAGCCGTCGGCGATCCGCTCCGCCAGGCGGGCTAACGTGCCGTTCCAGGACAGCAGAGCGTTCTCCGACGAAGACTCTCAGACCAAGTTCAACGAAATGAACTTCTTTTAAAATGTATTTACCTCCGATAAATTCTGGGCGCCGAGATTACCTCCGGGAAGGACCACCACATCATATGGGCCCTACGAAGAAAAACATACAGAAAAATGTCACCTAAACGGATAAAAAAACCCGAAATACCCAACATTATTGCTCTGTTTATTTTACTGAGAGGAGCTGAAATCCAAGACAGGCCTGACTATTCAGCGGGTTCAACGGCAGGTTGCAGGACTGCTGGCAGAAGAAGGCTTCCTAAATTAGACCCAAGCGCAAGAAGGTCAAGTGACAGAGTGAAGGTCAGACCCCTGAGACTTACATTCAAGCCGAGCGAGGATAGGAAGCTACATTACCAACAAATTATGCATCACAAAGGTTTATTTAGTAGGAAATTGCTCTAACGAATGTGTTTTAACATTTTTTTTAATTTCAATGGCCGCCCAACTTTTGCGAGCGGTGAAAATAAAAGCAAACACAGTAGTGAGATACATTGGAGTACCTGCTAAACCCACTGCAATGTGCATTGGGGAGAAAAATCTGTATTTAGGGACTGTCCCTTTAAATCCCACGAATGTGTTAGTTGGAAGGTCCCCTTTTAGGCTTTAATTGAGGAGTTTAATTAATTTAATTGAAAGCTTTTCCATTACCTGGCCGCGCGCTTCCTCTAAGCTCATATCAGGGCAGATGAGCACATCCCTACTGCAGAGAACCGGATCCTTCCCCGTTAAACCCGCCACCGTTACCTTGATCTGAAACGAGAAGAACACAAACGGTCACAATTAAAACGCACATATTTAGCTACAGCCCCGAGTAAACCCGGCTTATTTCCATGAGCGCAAAACTACTACTTACTTGTATTTACTTTTCTTGTCTTAATATTTACTCGCTGTGCGTATCAATTTATTAAAGCGCAAAAACATATAATATATGTCTGATATCGTTTGGGGGGCCCGCATGTTTTCATTCTGCTTCTCCAGGTTTTGTTTTATTTATTTTTTTACGAATGCATTGCATTTTTTGTAGCACTTACATTTTCAACAGCTGAACGTATTTAAGAGAATAAGGTTAAAAATACAGATTTGATTAGATTTTTACACTTTATTTTCATTACACCGATCTGGAAACCAGGTAATAAATAATCGTAGCCGGGGGGTTTTGCCCCAATCTCAGGGTCTCAGTGCGAAAGAACAAATTCTCAGGGTCACACAGCCTGGAACCCACCAGTGATCATAGGTAAGACTCCCAGTTGGTGCTTTTGCTACCAGCACATTATGACTGATATCGCTGCTTGAATACAGGTGACTCAATGACATGTATCTTTAAATAAAAAAAGTCAAGGTTTGCATTAAGGCCGTTATTAGAGCTATTTGGGTAATGCATTTGGAGACTCACTACATAGAATCTTCATGAAGGGCTATTAAAGGGTTAATACAGCAAGTGTCTGTAAGTTCCCAGGTGTGGTAATAATGAGTGACTTTTTGTGCGTTCTTGCACCACATGACATCATATACACATATACATGATGTTAAATGTTTGTGCAGATTTTAAAACTGTAATTAAAGTGCCCCCCAGGACCCAGAGCCCCCCGTGGCTGTCTGCAGAGCCATACTCACTCCTGCCCTTCTCATCACATCAGTGGGTATCACAGTCTCCATCTCCTCGGCACCTTTGGCCAAGATCACCAGGGCTCTTTTTGCTGCCATGATACCCAGCACTCCTCCAGGCTAAAATATCAAACGCCACCAGCCTGCTCTGCAGCTGCACGCCCACCTTGCCACAGGACGGAAGCCTAGCTGGACAAACTTTATCGCTTTCGTAAACGCGCCCAAAGCGTGCGTATACCGCCACCTAGTGTTCATGTGGAAGAAATTCCTATTGCAGTTTAGACAGATTTATGTTGTTTACAAAATTAATATATATATATATTTTTAACCTCAAAAGCTCTTTGTAATTTCCTCTTCAACAGATTGCGAGCTCACAGGA